>NC_089745.1:37802989-37837989 GCF_040412425.1 Macrobrachium rosenbergii
GATCCGTCTCGCTCTCATGACCTTTTCGGGCATTTATTCCTCCTCTTCCTGTTTCTAATTAACTTGAAGCAAAGGCTCACTGAGGTTTCATGGTGCTATTCATCAGGTGTCGGGATTATATTCGCCTTTTCCCTTCATTGCGGATGCTGGGAGAGGAGGCCATTAGCCCTGACCTACAAAGCACCAGGGGACATTTTCGTTTGCAAAAATTGTGAAGACAGGGAGTCTGACTTTCCTTTGAAAATTCTCTCTCTCTCTCTCTCTCTCTCTCTCTCTCTCTCTCTCTCTCTCTCTCTCTCTCTCTCTCTCTCTCTCTCTCTCTCTCCTTTCAGTGTCAAGGCTCTTCCTTCTTAACACACACAAAAACACACACACATATATATATGTGTGTGTATGTGTATATATAAATATATATATATATATATATATATATATATATATATATATATATATATATATATGTATATATATATGATTATTATCACTTTTGTACGTGATTCATTTATCACACGTTACCACAGGTGAAAAATAAGAAACAGGGTGTAGGTCCTGACCGGTTTCGACTTTATTTCCAAGCCATTGACGAAGGACTGATACAGAGTATGAGAAGTCACAAATATATATACTACAAGAACAGTACTGACGAACATACACAACCGTTAGAGACTACATATCCCCACTCAGGCCGGTGTCGAGGTAGGAATGGCCTTTAAAACTCATTTGGCTAAAAATCACAATATACTCTCAGGGGACAATGCTGATAAACAAACCATACACCACCTCAGATCCACATCTGACAGGTGTCACGGAGGCGGAGTTTGGAAACTCATTAACACTACTACCCTCGTACTGTGTTTACAAATGTGATAATCCTATTTTCATACATCTCTACTGCCTACCTTAAAGTTTAAACAATTTACAAATTTCTCTTGATATTAAAGGATCAAGTTTAAACATCCCTTGACTGATATTCATATTATGGTTGTAACTTTCTTTTATAAAGCTAGATTCAATGATATTCCTTTCCAGTGCATTATTAGAATATACAATCCTTTTGCCCCTTCCCAGTTGATAGCATGATTGTTCTCACTAACATGTACAAATATACCACTGTTCCCCTGTGCATATCTCACACATTTCTTATGCTGTTCAATTCTTTTTCCAGTGCTTTCCCGGTTTTGGCCAATATAAAAGTTGTCACAAGACTTACACGGAATTTTATATACACACCCTTTAGTATTGTCAGGGGAGTTCTTGATAAGTACATTTTTCATTGTTTCATTGTTCTTAAATGCGACATTAACACCAAAATTCTTAAGAAGATAAGGGATAAATATCATATTATTATTATAAGGCAAAACAAGCAAATTTTTTGTGTTGTAAGGTTCTTTCTGGTTTTGATACATAGTCTTTTTGCCGCTTCAAATGCACTGTTTAATACACTATCAGGATATTACAATTTTTTGCCTGCATTCCTAATCTTATCTATTTCATTATCAATATATTCAGGGCTACATACCCGTAATGCTCTTAAAAACATATATGAAAACACTGACTTTTTAACCTTATTGCTTTGTCCAGAATAGAAATGCACATAGGAAGAAATATTAGTGGGTTTTCTATACACACTATATTTAAATCCACTACTATTTCTTCGCATGAGGACATGCAAAAACGGTAAGCACCCATCATTTTCCATTTCCATCGTGAATTTAATTGATGGTACTAATTGATTTAACTTGGCAAAAGTTATTTACATCTTGGTTCCTGGCCATACACAAATTATGTCGTCAACATACCTAAACCATGTTACATTACGTGGGATTATGTTGTTTTATATCTTCTTTTCAAAATTCCATATATAAGTTACTTAATACTGGGGATAGAGGGTTTCCCATTGCCATACCAAAATTTTGTGAGTAAAATTTACCATTAAATTCAAATTTACAATCTTTTACACGTAATTTAATCAGTTCAATTAAAGTACTTTTAGAAAATGGGATATCCAGCTGTGTGTTCTCTAATAATTCAGATAAAAACGCCATCAGATCATCAATTGGCACCTTTGTGAATAGTGATACTACATCAAAACTTACAAGCCTGGATTCACTATTAATCTGTACACTATTTAGTTTATTTATCAGGTCCACATTATTCGTGAATATTTGCATTTGAGATGGTACCTACTAATGGGTTGAGAATATCCATTAAGTACTTCGCTAGCTTGTATGATGCAGAACCAAATGAACTGATAATTGGCCTGGCAGGAAAGTTTGTTTTGTGAGTTTTTATTGTACCATACATGTATGGTAGCGATGGAGAGGTCACACACAACTTCTTTATAAGGCTTTCGTTACCTTTTAACAGGTTTTTCACTTTCTTATTGAAACCACTATTCACATTGTCTGTCGGGTTCTTATTTAATTCTTTATATGTGCTATCATCACCTAAAAGATTTTGCATTTTTCTATATATTCACTTTTATTTAAAATTACAAGAGCGCCTGATTTATCTGCTTTTGTCATGTGTATATTTTTATCTTTTTCAGCTCATTGATAGCAACCATAAATCTTTTGGGGACAATGTGAATAGTGGTTTCAATAAGAAAGTGAAAAACCTGTTAAAAAGTAACGAAAGCCTTATAAAGTAGTTGTGTGTGACCTCTCCATCGCTACCATACATGTATGGTACAATAAAAACTCACAAAACAAACTTTCCTACCAGGCCAATTATCAGTTCAGTTGGTTCCGCATCATACAAGCTAGCGAAGTACTTAATGGATATTCTCAACCCATTAGTAGGTACCATCTCAAATGCAAATATCACGAATAATGTGGACCTGATAAATATACTAAATAGTGTACAGATTAATAGTGAATCCAGGCTTGTAAGTTTTGATGTAGTATCACTATTCACAAAGGTGCCAATTGATGATCTGATGGCGTTTTTATCTGAATTGTCAGAGAACACACAGCTGGATATCCCATTTTCTAAAAGTACTTTAACTGAACTGATTAAATTATGTGTAAAAGATTGTAAATTTGAATTTAATGGTAAATTTTACTCACAAAATTTTGGTATGGCAATGGGAAACCCTCTATCCCCAGTATTAAGTAACTTATATATGGAATTTTTTGAAAAGAAGATATTAAACAACATAATCCCACGTAATGTAACATGGTTTAGGTATGTTGACGACATAATTTGTGTATGGCCAGAGAACCAAGATGTAAATAACTTTTTTGCCAAGTTAAATCAATTAGTACCATCAATTAAATTCACGAAGGAAATGGAAAATGATGGGTGCTTACTGTTTTTGGATGTCTTCATGCGAAGAAATAGTAGTGGGTTTAAATATAGTGTGTATAGAAAAACCCACTAATATTTCTTCCTATGTGCATTTCTATTCTGACAAAGCAATAAGGTTAAAAAGTCAGTGTTTTTATATATGTTTTTAAGAGCATTACGGGTATGTAGCCCTGAATATATTGATGATGAAATAGATAAGATTAGGAATGCAGGCAAGAAATTGAAATATCCTGATAGTGTATTAAACAGTGCATTTGAAGTGGCAAAAAGACTATGTATCAAAACCAGAAAGAACCTTTTACAACACAAAAAATTTGCTTGTTTTGCCTTTATAATAATAATATGAAAGATATCCTCATCTTCTTAAGAATTTTGTGTTAATGTCGCATTTAAGAACAATGAAACAATGCAAAATGTACTTATCAAGAACTCCCCTGACAATACAAAAGGGTGTGTATATAAAATTCTGTGTAAGTCTTGTGACAACTTTTATATTGGCCAAACCGGGAAAGCACTGGAAAAAAGAATTGAACAGCATAAGAAATGTGTGAGATATGCACAGGGGAACAGTGGTATATTTGTACATGTTAGTGAGAACAATCATGCTATCAACTGGGAAGGGGCAAAAAGGATTGTATATTCTAATAATGCACTGGAAAGGAATATCATTGGATCTAGCTTTATAAAAGAAAGTTACAACCATAATATGAATATCAGTCAAGGGATGTATAAACTTGATCCTTTAATATCAAGAGAAATTTGTAAATTGTTTAAACTTTAAGGTAGGCAGTAGAGATGTATGAAAATAGGATTATCATATTTGTAAACACAGTACGAGGGTAGTAGCGTTAATGAGTATCCAAACTCCGCCTCCGTGACACCTGTCAGGTGTGGATCTGAGGTGGTGTATGGTTTGTTTATCAGCATTGTCCCCTGAGAATATATTGTGATTTTTAGCCAAATGAGTTTTAAAGGCCACTCCTACCTCGACACCGGCCTGAGTGGGGACATGTAGTCTCTAACGGTTGTGTATGTTCGTCAGTACTGTTCTTGTAGTATATATATTTGTGACTTCTCATACTCTGTATCAGTCCTTCGTCAATGGCTTGAAATAAAGTCGAAACCGGTCAGACCTACACCCTGTTTCTTATTTTTCACCTGTAATGTGTGATATATATATATATATATATATATATATATATATATATATATATATATATATATATATATATATATATATATATATATATATATATATATGAACAAACAGTGAAGAAAAAGACATTAAGATTTGGCTAATTCTTTCAAACATTCTCCATACCAATAGATTAATTTTGGTCGTGCCACCCATAAAAAATAGCTAAATTTAAAGATATTTGAAAAATAATGAGGAAAAAATATATGTCCTTTAGCTCACGTTTTCTATAAATCACTGAAAAATGTCTTGTTATATCAAACTCGAGCACGAAGATGTTAGTCTTTTAGTTTTGTATTCTTGGTAAATGTATCTTGGTATAGGTTACTAATCCCATACCCTCTTCAACCTTGGTCGTAACCCCCACAGTCGTCTAACTACTTGGTAGGCTACCTAACGCACTGGTTAATTCAGCAGATGCACAAAGAGTTTCGATGCTAAAGTTCCTGTCAAATTTATCAGCAATCTTTTGGGTTTTCATGTAATCTCTCTCTCTCTCTCTCTCTCTCTCTCTCTCTCTCTCTCTCTGTGGCCTTCTTTGTAATTCTCCTTTTGTTGATATATAATTCTGTTTTTTTGTTTCCCAGCCTTGTTTTTTACCTGTGTGTGTGTGTGTGTGTGTGGCCTTTTCTTATAATTCACACCTTGGGTTAGAATGAAGTGTGTCCAGTCCAAATTTTCGCTGTTCTTATGTGTACAATTTAAGCAAAGGCGTTCATTCGGTAATTTTATCTTGCGTTATCTCAATAAGAGAAGGTTATGCTCTCTCTCTCTCTCTCTCTCTCTCTCTCTCTCTCTCTCTCTCTCTCTCTCTCTCTCTCTCTCATCCTGTTAAGACACATTTTTGACATTTTATATTTCACCCCCTCTCACCGTCCATTCTTATCGGTGCTGAATTTTGACTTAAAGAGCAGCGGGAGTGTCACTGTTCATCTGAGCGACCATGAAAACTATGGATTAGACACTAATATCTGTTATTTTTAACATTTTATTTTTCACCCTTTCTCACCCTCCCTTCCTATTGGGGCTGAATTTGGACTTCAAGGGCATTGGGAATGTCACTGTTCATCTGAGCGACCTCGAAAACTATGGATTAGACACTAATATCTGTCGTTTTCGGTTATTTTTACGTCACCCCTTCCCACCCCTTTGCACCCCCCTTCCTATCAGGGCTGAACTTGGACTTAAAGGGCATCAGGAGTGTCGCTATTCATCTCAACAATTTCTAAAACTATGTATTAGACATTAATATCTGTCGTTTTCAGTTATTTTTACATGTCACCCCTTAACACCCCTTCCCCCTTTCCTATAGGGGCTGAACTTGAACCTAAAGGGAATTGGGAATGTCACTATTCATCTCAGCGATCTCGAAAACTATGGATTAGACACTAATATCTGTCGTTTTCGGTTACTGTTACATGTCACCCCTTCCCACCCCACCCTCTTTGGTGCCAGTGATGTCTTACCCCTACAGTATTCTTTCCCAGACAGTAAGTCATATGTACAGTATACAACGTTTGGTTGAAATTGCTAA
The DNA here is from genome assembly GCF_040412425.1 of Macrobrachium rosenbergii. NCBI lineage: Eukaryota > Metazoa > Arthropoda > Malacostraca > Decapoda > Palaemonidae > Macrobrachium > Macrobrachium rosenbergii. The sequence goes on from NC_089745.1 coordinate 37,809,028, forward strand.
GTGCGTTTCAGAGTTATGCTGGAATATACATATACACACATACATGCATGCATACATATTATATATATATATATATATATATATATATATATATATATATATATATATATAGAGAGAGAGAGAGAGAGAGAGAGAGAGAGAGAGAGAGAGAGAGAGAGAGAGAGAGAAAGAAAGAAAGGAAATGGAATGATTTTTTTATTGCTAAAACCCATCCCCTTACGCATGTTATCATTAGTATTATTTCCAAACCGTACTGAACTTTTCATCGGCTGCTTCCCTGGACCGTGTACCTTATTACCTTTAACCTCTGAGCCGTAACGCTTCTCTCTCTCGATAAATCCACGCACGTGTGCCCATTGGTAAAGGCAGATGAATTATTGACTCCGTTCCCCCCACCCTAAAACCCACACCCCGTCTTTCTTTTGCTTCTGCTCAACATTTCAATGTTTCAGAGTGTGGACTCTGAATCAGGGTTTTCTAAGGGTAATGGAATCAGGTTTTGCACTATAAGATAATTTCTAAGGGAAGAGACTGGTTTTCTAAGGGTAATAGAATCAGGTTTTCTAAGTGCACTATAAGATATTTTCTAAGGGTAAGAGACCCTGGTTTTCTAAGGGTAATAGAATCAGGTTTTCTAAGTGTACTATAAGATATTTCCCAAGGGTAAGAGAATCAGGTTTTCTAAGGGTAACAGAATCAGGTTTTCTAAGAGTAATAGAATCAGGCTTTCTAAGGGTAACAGAATCAGGTTTTCTAAGGGTAATAGAATCAGGTTTTCTAAGTGCAGCAGGAGATATTTTCTAAGGGTAACAAAATCAGGTTCTCCAAGGATGATAGAATCAGGTTTACTAAGAGCAATAAAATCAGGTTTTCTAAGGGTAACAGAATCAGGGTTTCAAAGGGTAATAGAAGATATTTTCTAAGGGTAATAGAATCAGATTTTCTAAGGGTAATAGAAGATATTTTCTAAGGGTAACAGGATCAGGTTTTCTAAGGGTAATAGAAGATATTTTCTAATGGTAATAGAATCAGATTTCCTAAGGTAATAGAAGATATTTTCTAAGGGTAACAGAATCAGGTTTTGTAAGGATAATAGAAGATATTTTCTAAGGGTAACAGAATCAGGTTTTCTAAGGGTAATAGAAGATATTTTCTAAGGGTAATAGAATCAGATTTCCTAAGGGTAATAGAAGATATTTTCTAAGGGTAACAGAATCAGGTTTTCTAAGGGTAATAGAAGATATTTTCTAAGGGTAATAGAATCAGGTTTTCTGAGGGTAACAGAATCAGGTTTTTAAGGTTAACAGGGTCATATTTTGCTCAATTCTGGGTTTGTTTGTGGAACGCATATTAACTGGAATAATAAGCGTTCGATAACTAAAAAGGGTACTCGGGAACACTTTTAAGAATAAAAATAATCGTTCAAGTTTAAGAGCAAAACTTTAATACAAGAACAAATCCACCAATTTGACAGATACTTTTAAAAAGTTTTATAATGCTAACGTATTCGCGTTTTTTTTCAGCTTTCGATAACAAAAAAGCTGTTCTCGGAACACTTTTAAAAATAAAAATTGGTCATATTTAAAAGCAAAACTTGATTACAACAGAAAACCTATCAACTTGACAGATATTTTTAAAAGGTTTCATAATGATGAAGTATTCGTGTTTTTTTATTTCCAACTTCGATAACTAGAGAAGGGTACTCGGAACATTTTTAAAAATAAAAACAATTGTTTACGTTTAAAGCAAAACTTACAACAAAAAACCATCAACTTGACAGATATTTTTTAAAAAGTTGTTTAATGCTGACGTGTACGTGCTTATTTTATTTCATGATTTCTTCCTTAACGCTATACCGATTGCTTTTGTTTTTTGAACATTTCTTCATAATAAAAAAATCCATTTGAAAGTTATTTTTAAAAGGTTTCCTAATACTGACATTTTCGCGCTTTTTTCTGATTAATTCATGATTCATTTCTTCCGAAATGCCATTCAGCTTTTATCATACCATTTATATAAAAAATTATTATTATTATTATTATTATTATTATTATTATTATTAACAATTTAAGGAAAGGTGTTCATTCTGTCATTTTATATTGCATTATCTCAATAAGAAGAGTTTATGCTCTCTCTCTCTCTCTCTCTCCAACCAGCTTACTTCTCAGGATTCCTTCAATAATTGCTCTAAGTTCCGTTAAAAAAATTAACTATAAAAGGATTATCTAGATGTTGAATACGATTAATATGAATATAAATTTATATATATATATATATATATATATATATATATATATATATATATATATATATATATATATATATATATGTGTGTGTGTGTGTGTGTGTGTGTGTGTGAGAGAGAGAGAGAGAGAGAGAGAGAGAGAGAGAGAGAGAGAGAGAGAGAGAGAGAGAAAAAAAAAAAAAAAAAAGAAATTGCCGAGGTTCCAGAGGCACGATAAAGCGCCTGCGTATTAAGCAGGGTGATGATTTGCTCTTCAGTAAGTTACCATGACCTTTTTTGGCACTCGTTCGGTTCTTGGCACCCGTTTGAAGACATCAAGAGTCATTAGCATAATTAGGCTACATAAGCGATTTTCTATCCCCAGAATTACCTTATATATATTTCGCGGTGGCAGCCATTTTTTTCTAATTTTAGAATTTCTCTCTCTCTCTCTTTACCCTTGCCCAGTTATCCAGTTATGAGTCTTCCTGTTTCCCTTCATTCATATCCCACACCTCTGTGAACGCCTGGAATTCCACAGAGCGTCAACAGAACGTGGGCGTGAATTTGGGTGGGTATGATGACCGGGGTTGGGGGTAGGGATGAAAAATAGAAACCAATCAATAATTATCAAGCCCTAGGCAAGTGTAAGTCCTCATTCACAAAGCAAACACTGTAAGCTTACTCTTTCCTCCGAGTAATACATTACTCAGATAAGCTTCAAGAATGGAATCATTCCCAGGCAGCTGAGTGTCACACTGGTGTCAATATTTGTCCGAATTTTTCTCATGAGTATTACAGTGGAGATGCGAGAGAGGAGAAGAGAGAAGAAGAGAAGGCTGAATGAGGTACGAGGTGCGGGAGGATTGAAAGGGAGGTATGTAAAATACATTGAAGAAGAAAGAAAGGAAATGAGTTGAAAGATGAGAGAAGAGTAGAATGAAAGTAGAGGGGGTTTTGGGGGGGGGAGAATTTAAAGGGATGTATGTAAAATAGATTGAGTAAGGAAGGATGGAAGGAAGGGAAGAAGGAGATGAGGTAGAAGATAAGAGAGAAGACTGAAAGTAGCAGGTAGGGGAGAATTAAAAGGGTGGTATGAAAAATAGAATGAAGAAGGAAGGAAGGAAATGAGGTAAGAGATGAGAGAAGAGAAGAATGAAAATAGGAGGTGGAGGAGGATTGAAAGGGTGGTATGTAAAATAGATAGAAGAAGGAAGGGAGGAAGGAAGGAAGGGTTGAGAAAGGGAATAAGGAAAGCTGGGAATTGGAAAGAAGAGACGAGGAGGAAGTGAAAATTGGAAGAGTAAATAGAGAAAACAAGAACAGGATGAAGGGAGGAGAGAAAACAGAAGGCAGGGTAGGACAAAAAGACGTGAGGAATTTGTTAAAGATCGATTTTGATGGAGGGGAGGAGATATTAATTTTTTTTACCTTAATTAAGGGCCTTTTTTGCATTATATTTCCATATTTGATTATCCTTTCTTGGCTTAGTTGATTACCAGACAAACTCATTGACATCACCATAATTGTCATTATCAAGACTGAGTTTAATTGAAAAAGATTCTATGATGGATGCAATATTTCATTAGCGAAGTTTCCTCTCTCTCTCTCTCTCTCTCTCTCTCTCTCTCTCTCTGTATATATATATATATATATATATATATATATATATATATATATATATATATATATATATATATATATATATATATATATATATATCGATTTTTTCCTGAGCTTTCACTGCCACAAATCTCTATTGGTCTCTTGCCTTGCATGTCACAGTTCTCATCCAAGTAGTTCTGGATCTTCCAACCTTTCTGGTGCCCACAAGAGCCCAGCTGGTTCTGGCACTTATTAACGTTCCAACTGTGGTGCAATATATCATTTTGTTGTATAACTCAACTAATTGCCTACTACTATTTCTATAAAAAAAACTGTTACTCTATCACTGTGACACTAAGCATTCTGCGACAATGTGTCGTTTTCTGGCATCAATTTTAATATCACTCAGTTTGCTAGTAGTATTATCTTGGCTACAACTTAAATGTGGACCAATTTGCCTTGTGCAGTTGTGGAGTCTTCTGATATCCAAATATTTAAGCGAGGAGCAATTCATTCCTTTTTCTATAACTCTCTGCAGGCTGATATCCCTGTGGAGCCCTCTTGGGTTTATAAAGTTTGTTGACTATGTCCATAATAAGAGTTTTCAGATGAAAAGTAGAGAGAAAGAAGGACACCTAAGTCTCCTATCTGCCATCGGAGGTCGTTGTGTGCATGTAATGGCGACTCATACTTCTGATAACGTCCATTAGGGCAAAGCAATATCACCACGATGGAAATAAAAGCAATTTTCTCCTCCCAGCATTCCCGAGTAATGAGACATTCCTTTCTAGATCGGCAGGTAACTCTCATCGTCGTTGTGGGCAGGTTCGCGCTGTCTAACCTTACTCCAGTAATAATATGAAAAGTCAGCAGGATGTAGTCATTTATTGGACTTTCCGGATTCCTTTAATGGAGTTTTTTTTTTATACTCGCGAGAACCAAATGTATATTAATTAAAAGATCAATAGGCCCATAGAGATTAAGCCGGATAATCGTGATATAGCACTTATTAACGATTTTTAATCCTCATTCCCTGTCAAAGTGGCCTCTTGTAGAGACGATTTTACTCAAAAACTCGGAGTTTCTCCAAGTTTTACAGTGGCCTGAACCTTCACTAAATGAAATCTTGCTGTTCTTCTTGAATTCCTGCGATACGTCATCGTATTCTTCACCACTTTCCTTCCTTAAAGGCGCTTTGATAATCAGGCAGCACCCGTCAAGCAACATCTTCCTACAAAATGTCAGCTTTGCAACTTGATTCTTGCCAAATTTAGCCTGTAGAATCACTTTACCGAAAACTTGCATTTTTGAGAGACGAATCACTTTTATTTCCGATTTTTTTTTTTGTTTTGATTCGTGATTTATGACATTTTAATGCTGTCAAGCCAAGGACTGAAGGGGCACTTTCGGCCATTCGGGGCTTAAGACAGTGAAAAGAAGGAATTGGAATGGTTGGTCATCAAGACAAAGAGATCCTGAAAACAGATAATTTGAAGCGTAAGGATGTAAAGGTCGAAGTTGGACAAAACGCCACAGTTGCACTAAGAAGTGATGTTTTGAGAGGTTGAATAAAAAGGCTGAAGAAAGGAAGCGGGAATGGAGGTAAAGTAAATGGCTAAAAAGTGGTGCAGCTAGGGGCCGAAGGGGCACTGCAAACACCCTTTGGTGAGGCCTACAGTGCACCACGTGAGGTGCACTGACGGCAGTAACCCCCTAAGGGCACTTACACCTCGAGATTTTGCATCTGTTTAGATAACAAAGTGCTTAGGCAATTGCACCAAAGAGCTAAACTAGGTACTTGGACTTCAGGGAAACAGGAAGGATGCATACTGTGTTCTCATTGCTCAGCTTACTGTCAAACACACGAGCCTAAAGTGTTTGCCTTTTCCTTTAGACCCGTCTCGTTTAAACAAGAGAGTAACTGTTTAGTCTACTTCCACAAAGTGCAGGTATGGCATCAGCCCATCACTTGGATGCTTAGTTGTACCTTGTGAATATGTTATCCTTTGTAGGAAAAAATATAAAGCATAGAAAAGTTCATCTTTCTCTGTATATTTTCAAACAGGCCCCAAAAGACCACACGACAACAAGCCTGATTTTTACTCATGGATTAGTTTTCACTTGCAATTTCTTGAATGAAATATGCATCAAAAGTACGCGTTATATCATGCAAGCGAAATAAATGCAAAAATAATCAAACCAAAGTCTGTAATGTTTTAAAAAGTCTTAAAGAAATTTTACAAGATGAAAGCCATCAATTGTACAGTAGTAGCCCATCCAACTTGTTTTCACTTGTTGATATCACCTTCGATTCAAGCTCTCTCTCTCTCTCTTCTCTCTCTCTCTCTCTCTCTCTCTCTCTCTCTCTCTCTCTCTCTCAAGAACCAGCCTTTCTCTTACGAAATGCATCACGAAATTTTCGTTGAACAAACGCCTCTCACCTTTAACGTTCGATTACGTAAGGTACCACTGGGAAAAGACTCTTTGCTTTTCTTCTTGAGTTCCTGCGATACGTCATCGTATCCTTCACCACTTTCCTTCCTTAAAGGCGCTTTGATAAGCAGGCAGAACCCGTCAAGCAACATCTTCCTACAAAATGTCAGCTTTGCAACTTGATTCTCGCCACAGTTTAGCCTGTAGAATCATTTTACCGAAAACTTGCATTTTTGAGAGATGAATCACTTTATTTCCGATTTTTGTTTTGTTTTGATTCGTGATTTATGACATTTTAATGCTGTCAAGCCAAGGACTGAAGGGGCACTTTCGGCCATTCGGGGCTTAAGACAGTGAAAAGAAGGAATTGGAATGGTTGGTCATCAAGACAAAGAGATCCTGAAAACAGATAATTTGAAGCGTAAGGATGTAAAGGTCGAAGTTGGACAAAACGCCACAGTTGCACTAAGAAGTGATGTTTTGAGAGGTTGAATAAAAAGGCTGAAGAAAGGAAGCGGGAATGGAGGTAAAGTAAATGGCTAAAAAAGTGGGTGCAGCTAGGGGCCGAAGGGGCACTGCAAACACCCTTTGGTGAGGCCTACAGTGCACCACGTGAGGTGCACTGACGGCAGTAACCCCCTAAGGGCACTTACACCTCGAGATTTTGCATCTGTTTAGATAACAAAGTGCTTAGGCAATTGCACCAAAGAGCTAAACTAGGTACTTGGACTTCAGGGAAACAGGAAGGATGCATACTGTGTTCTCATTGCTCAGCTTACTGTCAAACACACGAGCCTAAAGTGTTTGCCTTTTCCTTTAGACCCGTCTCGTTTAAACAAGAGAGTAACTGTTTAGTCTACTTCCACAAAGTGCAGGTATGGCATCAGCCCATCACTTGGATGCTTAGTTGTACCTTGTGAATATGTTATCCTTTGTAGGAAAAAATATAAAGCATAGAAAAGTTCATCTTTCTCTGTATATTTTCAAACAGGCCACACGACAACAAGCCTGATTTTTACTCATGGATTAGTTTTCACTTGCAATTTCTTGAATGAAATATGCATCAAAAGTACGCGTTATATCATGCAAGCGAAATAAATCCCCAAAAATAATCAAAACCAAAGTCTGTAATGTTTTTAAAAAAGTCTTAAAGAAATTTTACAAGATGAAAGCCATCAATTGTACAGTAGTAGCGCCCATCCAACTTGTTTTCACTTGCTGATATCACCTTCGATTCCAAGCTCTCTCTCTCTCTCTCTCTCTCTCTCTCTCTCTCTCTCTCTCTCTCTCTCTCTCTCTCTCTCTCTCTCTCTCTCTCTCTAAGAACCAGCCTTTCTCTTACGAAATGCATCACGAAATTTTTCGTTGAACAAACGCCTCTCACCTTTAACGTTCGATTACGTAAGGTACCACTGGGAAAAGACTTTAACATTAACTCTTTAACATTAAACGAAGGCCATTATATGAGATGCAGTCTCATGTGCATAGAAAATGGGAAAATTCTCGTATGCATAGAAAATAGGAAAAATTCTCATACGCATAGAATTTGGGGGAAAAAATCCCACATGTAGAGAAAATGGAAAAAAATCTCATGAATAGAAAATGGGAAAAATCTCATGCATAGAAAATGGAAAAAATTCTCGTGTATAGAAAATGGGAAAATTCTCATATGCATAGAAAATGGGAAATAATTCTCATATGCACAGAACATGGAAAATAATTCTCATTTGCATAGAAAACGAGAAAGTAAATGACTCGACAGCCGAAATTTTCACAAATCGTGAACCAGATCGAGGTTTTAATTAACTTTCTTTACGTAAAGAAATGAGATGCATGAACTAATGCAGTCAGTGGCATTTTACTTCATCAGGCTGTCTTCTCTGATGTCAAATTATCCTTATAAAACTTTTTTGGGTCTCCACATATCGTGGACATTTCTACCATAACATTTGGTCTTTATATATATTTATATATACATATATATATATATGTATGTATGTATGTATATATATATATATATATATATATATATAAACATTTATACATATATATATATATATATATATATATATATATATATATATATATATATATGTATATATATTATATATGTGTGTGTGAAAAAATATAAACATACACATATATGAAAGTGTATATAAATGAAAATAGCATTTGAGATTCCCACCTAAAATGACTCAGAGTGGAAAGTCTTGTTCGGCTTGAGAGAAGCTTCACAAACCAATGAAAAGAACAGAGCTCGGCCATTACTTGATGGGAAATGTCTTATTATTATTTTTATATCTCGTGGAGTTGAGGGAGATTACTTTTTAGAAGTTGCTGAATATACTTCCAGAAGCAAATTTGAGATATTGATTGTAATATGCTGTTGTTATGACAGTAATCAAGCTAATGCGTCTAGTAAATGCATTTAGTAAATGCGTCTAGCAAATATGTTCAGTAAATGCGTCTAGCAAATGCGTTTAGCGGATGCGACTGACTAAAATACATCTAGTAAAGGCGTCTTGCAAATGAGTAGTAAATATGTCTAGTAAATACGTTTAGCAAATGCGTCTAGTAGATGCATTTAGCAGATGCATTTAGTAAACTCGTCCAACAAATGCGTCTAGGAAATGTCTTTAATAAGTGCGTCTAGCAAATGCGTTTAGCAGATGCAGCTGGTAAAATGCGTCTAGTAAATGTTTCTGGGAAATACTTCCAATACAATCGTCTAGCAATAATGAGTCTAGTAAATGCGTCTAGTAAACGAATCGCGTAAATGCGTCTAGTAAAAACACGTCTAGTAAATGCGTCTAGAAAATGAGTATAGTAAATCTTTCGTAAATGAAATTTTACGAAAATGAAATCTCTCTCTCTCTCTCTCTCTCTCTCTCTCTCTCTCTCTCTCTCTCTCTCTCTCTCTCTCTCTGTCGTTCAAAAGGTCTTAAAGCTCACGGAGAAATAAAGGAAGAAGAAGAAATGTGGCTTTTCTTTCGCCATGTCGAGTCGACGCTTATCAGGAAGGTCACGTGACCTTAGCAGGAAATGTCAGCTTCCGTTTGATTTGCAACGCAGATTTTTAATTCAAACAGTAGATTGTATTTTTCAACAGTATCTCACACATTCATTGCCTCTAGTTAAAGTGTGCGTTTAAGCTGAAAGAGAAAATGTGGAACGTAGCAAAATATAATAGTTTTTCCCAGATTCTTGTGGGGTACTTGTCACTATCTGTATGCGATCTGGATATGTATATATATATATATATATATATATATATATATATATATATATATATATATATATATATATATATATATATATATATATGTATATATGTTTGTATATATATATATATATATATATATATATATATATATATATACTGTATATATACTTATATGTATAGATGACAAAAACTGAAATGAAGATACTGAAATACCAACGCAATATAAAGAAAACTAGGATCACTTTTTTCTTCCAGTCGTCGAACACGGGGCTGAATTTCAAGAGTTGAAGGAAAGTATAAATTTTAATCGTTCGTTAGATGGCGCTGAAAACTTAAAGGGGAAAACTTCGTTGACATAGCGGAGCGTAGGAGGATGAAGAGAAGGAAGAGAAGAGGAGGAGGAGAAGGAGAGAACAGGGGCAACAATTAATTCCTTTGTGGAATCATATACGCTGTTGTGGTTTTCAACAAACTCTCTCCTAGGGTCGGAGCCTGTAAGGGGAGATTGGATCGTTACTCTGATTGATATATATATATATATATATATATATATATATATATATATATATATATATATATATATATATATATATATATATATATATATATATATATATAAGGTAACACATAAAAACACCAAAGGATAGATTTTACAGTGTTATATTACGAAGACAACTGTCCGCTGAGGAAGACAATTGTCTTCGAAATGTAACACCGTAAAATCTACCCTTTTGGTTTTTTTATGGGCTGTCTTTATTAGATGGAATTCTGTTTTAACAGATAATATTTTAGAGTCATATATGTATATGTATATATATATAAATATATATGTAAAATTATATATTTTATGTATGCATATATATGTATATTTATAATATCACATACACCATTGTTTTTTTATATTCATAAACACTAAGCTACAAATGTCGTTTAATATCCTATTGGATCTGCCTCCGGAATATTGAGGAAACGGAATTATAATTCATAAACAATTCGGTGCCTGCGAGGTTCGAACTCCCGACGGTACGGATCGACGATTCTCAGTGATGGTAACCACTGCTCTCTCTCTCTCTCTCTCTCTCTCTCTCTCTCTCTCTCTCTCTCTCTCTCTCTCTCTTTTAATTTCTCTTTGTCTTCCTCTCTCGGTATATTCTATGATACAATTACTGAAATATATATTTTGAGAAATACAGGTTTACGTGTTGCACAAAATTTAAAATCATAATACTATTCCTTTTCATTTAATTATTAGGAGATTTTACACAATACTGCACCAAATAATTTTTGAGGTTTTCACACACAGACAACAATCCTATTTCAACTATGTACACAAAATCCCACCAGATAACAGATCACTCAGCATTCCTTAGGGTACGGCCACACTTCAGTAAAAGCATATCTTGAACACACCTATCCAAGAGCCTTCGTACCTTCACAGGAAACTGTTTTATTGGATGTTCATGAATACTTTAGACTCGAGGTAGCCGTCGGTCAAACCCAATCTCATCCCGAGATCTCTGTCAACATTTAAAGAGGCTGGTTTGATATTTTTCCGAGGGAGCAGCAGCAGCAGTTGTTTGCCCTATTCCTGACGTTGTTTTGCCACAGTCATTAAATGTAAGAATTCGACTTTAAATTTATAGGACTAACATACTTTGCTCTCAAAATCATGAACATATTGGGGAATGTATGTCACAAGTTGCTCTCAATGCCATAAACATATCAGGGAATTTGTATCATACGTTGCTCTTAAAATCATGAGCATTTTGAGTAATGTGTATCATATGTTGCTCTTAAAATCATGAGCATTTTGAGTAATGTGTATCATATGTTGCTCTTAAAATCATGAACATTTTGGGGAATGTGTATCATATGTTGCTCTTAAAATCACGAGCATTTTGTGGAATGTGTATCATATGTTACTCTCAAAACCATGAACATTTACGAAAATGTATATTATACGTTGCCCTCAAAATCATGAACACGTACGGAGATGTATATCATACGTTGCCCAAAAAATTACGAATATTTACGGAGACGTATATCATACGTTGCTCTGAAAATCATGAACATGTACGGAGATGTATATCATACGTTGCTCTCAAAGTCATGAACATGTACGGAGATTTATATCATACGTTGCTCAAAAAATTATGAATATTTACGGAGATGTGTATCATACGTTGTTCTCAAAATCATGAACATGTACGGAGATGTATATCATACGTTGCTCTCAAAACCATGAATATTTACGGAGATGTATATCATACGTTGCTCTCAAAACCATGAATATTTACAGAGATGTATATCATACGTTGCTCTCAAAATTATGAATGTTTACGGAGATGCATATCATATGTTGCTCTCAAAATCATGAATATTTTGGGGAATGTATGACATACGTTACTCACAAAATTATGAACATTTGGGGAATGTATATCATATGTTGTTCTCGATGTCATGAACATTCTGGGGAAGGTATATCATACGTTGCTCTTTAAATCATGGACATTTTGGGGATTGTACATCGTATGTTGCTCTCAGTATCATGAACATTTTTGGGAATGTATATTATACATTGCTCTTGAAATCATGAAAATTTTGGCTGATGTGTATGATACGGTGCTCTTAAAATCATGAACATTTTGCGGAATGTATATCATACGTTGCTCTCAAAATCACGAACATTTAGGGACGGGGGAATATTTATTCTAAAAAAATGCTGAGTTGAATTTTGAGAAGATAATTTTATATTCTTCCTCATCCAGTGCTAAACTCTGTCTCTTGCTCTAAATTTTAGACAGACTTTTCGGATTCGTTCATACTTAAGCATTCATGACGTCATATCTTGTACTGACATATATAAAATTCGAAAAATGATTAATGGATAATGTCGCAGGCTTTCTAACAAATCACAATCCTCAGGAAAATATGATGTTGATTCGAAATCTGACTGAGATAGCTATTCTTGCTAAGTATGACTCCAGTCTTTGCTTGTTATTACACTTATAGAAAAGAGGAATATGCATGCAGTGGTACATTAATTATAATTTCACGTCACTTATGACGTGGCATATGGAAGAAAAGTAACTTAATATTTACATTCACCATTATTACTAAGCCTACGAAAAACGCACAAACGAACACAAAGATTACTTTGAAAGAAATTGATAATTTTTTAAATTTAAAAATCGGATTCGTGGGCTCTAATAATAAAAATTCCTGACGGATTTTTTATCATTCTTTTTTATAAGTAGCAGTAATCGTGGTTGTAGTATCGACATGGCCGCCTTTATTATTATTATTATTATTATTATTATTATTATTATTATTATTATTATTATTATTATTATTATTATTATTATTACACTCCAGACAGTCCCTTGCTTCGCGAATAGATGAGAGAGAGAATGCTCAGTAATGGCATGTTTTATTATTATTAATATTATTATTATTATTATTATTATTATTATTATTATTATTATTATTATTATTATTGTTGTTGTTGTTGTATGAAGAATTTTTATATAAGGAAGATAAGCCATGTGAAGTTAATTCGTTGTTATTATTATTATTATTATTATTATTATTATTATTATTATTATTATTATTATTATTATTTAAAAATACAGAATAATTCATACAAAAATAAACTGGTATAGTATAATAATAATAATAATAATAATAATAATAATAATTATTATTATTATTATTATTATTATTATTATTATTATTATTATTATTATTATTATTATTATTATTATTATTATTATTATTCTCTAAATATCACTTTACCGCAACGCTAATGGCAGGGAGAAAAAAAGACTTCAATGACGTTCATGCGCGGTAATTTAAATGTCAAAAGTTTGAAGCTTTCAACGTCGACTTTTATTCGAAGTCAAAATCCTTTGACATTTCCTTCTCACCACAAGACCATCGTACCATCATCATCGTTTCCATCACCATCATCACCATTTTCACCATCATCATTTTCATCATCACCATCATTTTCACCGTCATCATAATTTTCATCACCATCATCACTTTCACTATCATCATCATCATTTTCACCATCAGCGTTTTCATCATCATCATCATTTCCACCATCATCATCATTTTCATCACCATCATCACTTTCACCATCATCATTTTCGTCACCATCATCGTCATTTTCATCACCATCATCATTTTCATCATCACCATCATTGTCACCATCATTTTCATCACCATTACCATTTCCACCATCATCATTATTTTCAGCATCATCATCATCGTTTTCGTCATCATTATCATTTCAAGTTGTTGCCAAGTACATAGACCCATCTGAACCAGGCCATTGAGAGAGAGAGAGAGAGAGAGAGAGAGAGAGAGAGAGAGAGAGAGAGAGAGAGAGAGAGAGGGTGTTTGGATGTCAATTCTCTGAGGCGCTTTCATTCCCCGTAGGGGGTAGGGTCGTCTGTGCATCTCGTGTGGTGCACTGTAGGTATTAAAAAGGTAGTTTGCAGCATCCCTTCGGCCCATAGCTTCACCCACTTTTTAACCTTTTACTTTACCTCCATTCCCACTTACTCTCTCCCATCTTGCAGTCCAATCACTCTAACTCCCTCTTTTTCACCTTGAAGACTGAATGGCTGGAAGTAGCCCAGAGATTGGCCTTATATCCAAAATTTTATGAATCACTGAGGCGCTTTTTTAGGACCGTCTTACATACAGATGAACTCTGCTTTCACTTCCTATATTTCAAAGTGACTTTATTATTATTATTATTATTATTATTATTATTATTATTATTATTATTATTATTATTATTACTCGTCTTCACTGGTTTTCAGATATTGCCCCAGTGCTCTGCTCTCGATGGTGACACAGTCCTCTATGCTTAGTAGGCCTCTCTCTCCTTTCTTTCGTGTTATGTATAGTCTGTCTGTATTTGCTCTTGGGTGTAGTGCTTTGTATATTGTCATGTGTTTCCTAGTTTCATGGTCTATGCTGCGGAGTTCAGCCTTCGTCCACTCCACTACTCCTGCGCTGTATCTGACTCTGGTACTGACCATGTGTTTATGGCTTTCGTCATGTTTCCGGCGTTGAGTTTTGACTTGATTTTCGCCTTATCATCATCATCATTATTATTATTATTATTATTATTATTATTATTATTATTATTATTATTATTATTAAGATGAGCCCTGTTCATGCAGAACAAGCCTACAGGGGCCATTGACTTGAAATCCAAGCTCCCAAAGAATGGTGTTCATTTGAAAGAAGTAACAGAAGATAAAGGGAAATACATAAGGAAGAGATCAATTATTAGGAGAGAAAACAAAAGATATTTTCAATAAATTGCTAAATAAGAGACAGAAATATAAATAAATTGTTAAAATACAAGGAGGATTATTTTAGGGTAGTAATACATTGCATCTTTGCTTTAACTTTTGAGGTCCCAATTGCACAACATCCTCAGGGAGACTCTTCCACTGTTCCACAGTCCAACGGTGTGAGGAATAAAGGACCTCTGGAACTGAGAAGTTCGAGAGCGTGGCACATTTATTGAGCATGAGTGTTTGTTGTTTATAAAAAGTTCTGGATCTAGGGTTAAAATATTACTCTATTTAAGATGTGAAATATGGGATATAAGGGCCACTGCAAATCACTTAACATTTTTTTTTATTTCATAAAAGACTTATTTGTATATGAATGGTCGGAGAAAGATGTGCTAAAAGATGACTTTGATTTTAGCAACATATGGCCTTATTCTTTTTTATTTATTGACATTTTTATGATATTCAACCATTTCTGTCAATTACCAGATTAGTGGTAACAAACCTATCAGTTTCATCTTCTGACCGTTATTCATCATGTACTGAATAACCAAATGGTTCCACAGTGCCAGGTCATTAGATCAAAATCTCACAAGTTAATCAATCGACGAGCAAAATAACTTCAGAAATAAGATACAGTAGAATTTTTTTCGGCAGTGGGATCATAGAAAATGGGAATAAGAATAAAGGAAAACGAAAATGGAAACCATAGAAAATGGGAATACTCCATTCTGATCCTCAGCTGAAAAAACTAACGGACAAATAGAGTAGAATAGAATATAGAATTTAGGCCAAAAGGCCAAGCGCTGTGACCTATGAGGTCATTCGGCGCTGAAAGGGAAATTGACAGTAAAACGGTTTAAAAGTTTTAACAGGAGGAACACCAACCAGTTGTTAGGAGGGGATGGAAAGTAATATGGAAGAGAGAATATGAATAGAGGCACAGTGAAAGGAATGAAAGTGGTTGCAGCTAAGGGTCGAAGGACGCTGCAAAGAACCTTAAGTAAAGCCTGCAGTACGCGCATGAGGTGCACTGACGGTACTCTCCTACGGGGTCTTACTGACCAATCCAATAGACTATAAACCCAAGATAGCTCCAAAGGGAAATCAGCCTGCAGATCAAGATACAGAGGAGTAGCATAGTGGAGAGAATATACAACTATTCACTCTAAGTTCCTGATATCACCTTAAACTTTGTACCCTGGGTCAAAACACTAAAATGAGCATAAATTTTGCATGTGACGTCACGACGACACCTGCAGTTCCTGATGTCATAACCAGCGCGGGACGCTTCAATAACCAATGGAATGTATAGCATTCTGCTTTTTTACTGGAGAGCTGTCTGTTTGTGAAACATACACACAGACAGACACACAGAGGAAGGTCAGAGTATTATCGAGCATGAGAGTTGTAATGCAAGATTTTTAACAGGTGTATGTTTTCACCAACAAAAGCGCGTGTTGAGTATATTCAAGTAGCCACACATGCGTACAAATATACTTGTGTATATAGCCTATACACCTACACATTACATATATATATATACATATACATGCATACATACATACATACATATATTAATAACAGGACCTCATTTAAACTGGATGGCACCAGATAATGAGGATAGTTAGTCCTTGAAAGTTTGTAACTTTTCCTGAATAAATAGCTCCGCTAGATACCAAGTGATAAAGTTTATTATATTTATATATATATATATATATATATATATATATATATATATATATATATATATATATATATATATATACTGTGTATATACATATCTATATACATATATATATATATATATATATATATATACACATACATATATTGTATATATATTGTTGGGTGACATTGCAGTTGACGCAAAGAAGTAAAATAATTGATGTGATGCGTCAGTCTCCGGTCTTGCTCTAGAGTTGTCACAAGAAGAGATTGTAAGGTTTGGCAATATTTGAGGAAGAGGCTATTTCTTTATTCAAGTCAAAGGCTCACACACACACACAAGTGCTCAAGGCTGTACCTTCCCCTCGACCTTTGTGTCAAACGTAACTCTTTCAGTTTCGAAGAAGCAAAATTTAACTCGACTGATATTGACTCCAAAATGGTTTTCCAAAAACAGCGCACTCTTTCTCTCTCTCTCTCTCTCTCTCTCTCTCTCTCTCTCTCTCTCTCTCTCTCTCTCTCTCTCTCAAGATGAACCAGTGTGGCAGGTAATTGGATTTCCCAGAGCGATGAACGGGATCATCTACAACACGAGAGAGAGAGAGAGAGAGAGAGAGAGAGAGAGAGAGAGAGAGAGAGAGAGAAGGTTCGTTAAGCCTGTCTTTAATACAAATCCAGGTGGAAGGAGAGAAAGACACCACGAAAGAAAATGTGTTCATTGATTAGTGTGCTACTGCAAACAGTGTGTCGTTTTGTAGCATCAGGGTTAATACTACTCAGTTGCTAGAAGTTGTATCTCTGTTGCGACTAAAATGTGTAATAGTTCACCCAGAGCAGATGTGGAATCTTCTGATCTCTGAATATTTAAGCGAGGAGCAAATTCATTCTTGATCTCTACTGCTGCTGACGTCTCCTGAACATCAGGTTTGTCGGTTTGATTTTCGTATTCCGTCATACTTATTTATCAGTCACCTTTTCCTTTACCTTGCCTCTCTTTGAAGGCTGATTACCCTTTGGAGCCCTCTTGGGGTTATCATAGTCAGTTGACTCTGTCCTTAAAGATTTTCGTTAGAAGGTCTAAAAAAAGAAAGTAAGATGGACGGAGAGAAATGGTCACGAAAGGAAACTACGTCCTTTTGACCGAGTAACAGATTCGACTCAAGTTTTTGCTAGGGTGCCTCTGAGATTATCATATTTTTAGTTTTCTGTTAAAGAGAAAACTATTGTGACGGCTTTGTTTGTCCGTCCGCCCTTAGATCTTAAAAATTACTGAGGCTAGAGGGCTGCAAATTGGCTTGTTGATCATCCACCCTCCAATCATCAAACATACCAAATTGCAGCCCTCTAGCCTCAGTAGTTTTTATTTTATTCAAGGTTAAAGTTAGCCATAATCGTGCCTCTGCCAGCGATATAGGAGAGGCTACCACCAGGTCGTGGTTAAAGTTTCATGGCCGCGGCTCATACAGCATTGTACCGAGACCACCGGAAGGTAGATGTATTTTCGGTGGCCTTGATTATACGATGTACAGAAAACTCGATTGCGCCGAAGAAACTTCGGCGCATTTTTATTTGTCTGTGATACTTTACCAGGATCCATAATATTGGTACTTTTAATTTTTGGGTGTCTTTATCTTGCTGTCCAACCACTCCAACTCCCTCTTTTCACTGTCTTCAGCGCTGATGAATGGCCGGAAGTGTCCCAGTGCTTTGGTGGACAGCCTTAAAATTTCAGAAATCAGCAGTCTTCTTCTTCTTCTTCTTCTTCTTCTTCTTCTTCTTCTTCTTCTTCCTTTGACGTCAGAGAACTCATCTCCCGATAGAAGAGCGAGAGAGAGAGAAGTTCCATTCACATGTATTCTGTTCTCAGTTGTTTAATCACATTATGTCTTTTTTTCCGTAAAAAAATATAGAGCAAAAGATCAAACAGAGAACTCCTTTGGATTTTTGTTCACACACACAGAGAGAGAGAGAGAGAGAGAGAGAGAGAGAGAGAGAGAGAGAGAGAGAGAGAGAGAGAGAGAGAGAGAGAGAAATTTAATCTTTAGAAAAAAACTTATGAGATTAATTTCAATTTACATCAAAGAAACCTGTCTGAGAGAATCTGATGTGCTCTTTCTTTGAGTGGAATACTTACTAAGAGATTCATATAGACACATCTTGTTGTGTAAGTCGATTTGAGTTAACTTGATTCGAATAAAAGTAAATGTTTTCTTCACGACTTTATCTTAAAGGTATTTAACTCTCTTTGACTGCTAGAAGGAAAACAGTTTTCCGGGCAGAATCATAACCAATGTTCGTCACATTTACATCTATTTTCCCTCTTGCTTTTATTAAAAAGTGAATAATTCTCATTTGTCTTTTTTCTGGCTTATTGCCAAATCCTCTCCTTGTCCATCCTTTTGGAAATACAGAGTTGCGTTTCACGTGGTGCACTGTAAGCACTACAAAAGGGTGTTTGTAGCGTCCTTTTGGCCCATAGCTGCAGCCACTTTTTAGCTTTTCACTTTACCTCCATTCTTTCTTCCTTCCCTCAGTCATCGCTTTCAACCTCTCTAACTCTTTCTTCTTAGTGCAGCTGTGTGGTTTTCTCTCAGTTCCCCGTTAGATCTTGATACTTGATCTTTATTTTCTGGATTTCTTTATCTTGCTGTCCAACCACTCCAACACCCTGTTTTCACTGGCTCGAGCGCTGAACGGGGTGGAAGTGCCCCAGTGCTTGGCTTGACAGCCTAATTTTCATAAATCAGTCTTAACTTCTACTGTCGGAAAGGTACTTCAAGAAGCTCCATCTAACAATTTGTTTCCTAAAAACCTTGAGTTCTGTTCTCTTTGGTGAATAGCCAATGTGGTTTCCATAAGGTAAGATATACTGCAGAATTTCTTTAAAATTTCACTGATATTTCAGCGACCTTCCCTCTGAGCTTTGATGAATAATTCGTTGTCGTTCTTCACATCTCTGACCTTATTTATAGCTTTTATGTTTTCTGTAAACGAAAACTATTGTGCCAGCTTTGTCTGTCCTTCCGCACTTTATACTGTCCACATTTTTTCTATCCGCCCTCAGATCTTAAAAACTACTGAGACTAGAGGGCTGTAAATTTGTATGATGATGATCCACCGTCCAATCATCAAACATACCAAAATTGCAGCCCTCTAGCCTCAGTAGTTTTGATTTTATGTAAGGTTAAAGTTAGCAGTGACCGTGCACCTGGCAACGATGTAGGATAGGCCACCATCGGGCCGTGGTTAAAGTTTCATGGGCTGCGGCTCATTCAGCATTATACCGAGACCACCGAATGATAGATCTATTTTCGGTAGCCTTGATTATACGTTGTAGCGGCTGTACAGAAAACTCGATTGCGCCGAAGAAACTGGCGCATTTTTTACTTGTTTTTTTCATATGACTACTTTATATTTCTTGCTTTTGGCGACACAGCACATGATCCTGCATCCACCTGTAGAGCTGTTGGAACATATTGGAATTGGAATAAAAAATTTAGGTCAAAGGCCAAGAGCTGGGACCTATGAAGAGGTCATTCAGCGCTGAAAATAATGTTGAAACAATTGTTAGGAGAGAGTGGACAGTGAGATCGAAGAAGGAGAATATGATTGGCGATACAGTGAAGGGAATGAAACTGGGTGCAGCTAGGGGCAGAAGGGACGCTACAAAGAACCTTTAGTAATGTCTACAGTGCACCGCGTGTGGTGCGCTGACGGCACTTCCCTTCAAAGGTACCTCACCGACTTCTCCTCATCTTTATTAAAGCTATGCCCTCCTGTTTACCTCTTCTCCGGTCTTTTTCTCTTTCTTTTTTTTTTCTTACGACCCTCAGTATTACGTTCTTTATTCACATGCCAACCCTTTTCTGTGGATCCACACTGTCAGGAATTGCCTTCTAATCTATTAACTCTAATCTTGAGTTATATCTTTATATCTTGAATTCAATTCATCCGAAACAGACTTCCCTCGTACTTCTGTTTCCTTTTCCTTTTCAAGGAAAACTTATCAATCTCCCCCACCCCCTTCCCGTAGGGGGATAGTGCCGTCAGTGCACCTCATGCGGTGCACTGTAGGCATCACTTTAGGTTCTTTGCAGCTTGCCTACGGCCTCTAGCTGCAACCCCTTCCGTTCCTTTTACTGCACCTCCTTTTATATTCTTGTTCTTCCATCTTACTTTCCACCCTCTCTAACAACTGATTCATAGTGCAACTGCGAGGTTTTCCTCCTTTTACACCTTTCAAACTTTGATTGTCAATTTCCTTTTCAGCGCTGAATGGCCTCATTGGATCCATTGCTTGGCCTTTGGCCTAAATTCTATATTCAGTTCAATTCAGTTCAATTATCAAAATCCCCCCCACTCCCCCCGCCCTTTTCAACATTCTGGTTATCCAGGATGCTTCCATCTCAATCTGGAGAGATTGTTCTGTTAAAACTGCTAAATCTACCTCTAAATAATTGGGTAAATTGTTTAGTTGCCGTTAAATCTTCTATTTATTTTGATTATTGAAGCCATGCAAGTTTTATACGTTGGGTCTCTTGTGGAGTATTGTTCATTTATTTGAAATGTTTTCTTCTTTCTTTTCTCTGCCTCCCTTCCCGTTGCGATCGATTCCGTGATAAGTGGCTCGATTAATGAGCCCAGTGTCACCACATCTGTCGTTACTCGTTCCCTTTGCTTCAGGGTGGCTCCTCTCTCTCTCTCTTTTTGTTTACGTCAAGGTGTCTCTCTCTCTTTCTGCTCTCTCTCTCTCTCTCTCTGTTTTCTCTCTCTCTCTCTCTCTCTCTCTCTCTCTCTCTCTCTCTTTCTCTTCTGTTTACTTTCAAGGTGGCCTCTCTCTCTCTCTCTCTCTCTCTCTCTCTCTCTCTCTCTCTCTCTCTCTCTCTCTTTCTTTTCCGTCAAATACATGAATCTGTAACAGCCAGAGTCGAATATTCTTTGCACAAACGGATACTTTTGGCCCCGTCCCAAAAGAGCGTCAGACTCAGAGATCAAATTACGCTGAAGAGCGTAAATTAGCTCGGCTGTGGTGGGAGGCTCCGGTTGCCCACTTTGCATAACAGTAACACTTGGCACCAGAAACTCAGAGACCCAGAACTTGAATTAGAGGACGTGGTCAATGCAAGTCTAACAGGCAGCGGCTTTTGTCTGAGTCTGAATTTGAGGAAGCAGTCAATGCGAGTCTTACAGGAAGTGGCTTTTGTCCGAGTCTGAATTTGATGGAGCAGTCGATGCGAGCCTTACGGGAAATGGCTGGCTTCGTCTGGTTCGATGTTTCCTTCGAAACAGAGTCTGTCACTTAAAATTGAAGGGTTTTGTACATTATTACTGCATAATTACTGTATGATTTTTTAAAAACTGTGAAGAATAGAAGTAAGAAATTCAGCTGTAGTGAGACAATTACAGCATTTTTTAGATTCTGTTAATATAGGCGCCTTTGTTAAAATATTTTCCAGTTGATTACCTAATTCATGTTTCATTTGCTCCTCGCTTAAATATTTGGGGATCGGAAGATTCCACACATTTTCATTGTAGCCAAGACAAAACTCCAGGTAAACTGTATTGATAAATCTCCTGTATACTGATGTACAATTTAATCTTTCCTACAAACGTTATCTAGCATTAGCAGCCCAGTGGATATTCAACACCAGCGTTCTTACCTGTAATTTGCTTCCCTTGTAAACCTTAAAAAATCGTCAGTGCTTTCACATTTTTTGTAACCCCCATTTCCAGAGCTCCATCCCCGCCTCCTCCGTTACTCTCCACTCATTTTGTGCTCCGACGTTGCTCGTTCTTTCCAACGCAGCCTCGATATTTCTCAAAGCACTCTCACTCTCGCGTTACCGTAAAATCTTCCCTTGCAGGAAGGGTCGTTTTAGATTCCTCTGGATGTTTCTGTCCGGATTTTTTTTTATTCTCGTTTTCGTTGGGGTTGGATGATATAAGGCAGATGTTCCTCATTCCTCTTTTCTACTTCTAACATCCAGTCGTCTTTATATATATATATATATATATATATATATATATATATATATATATATATATATATATATATATATATATATATATATATATTATATATGAGGAACAGAAATATTTTTCAACATGTTAAAGGAGTGGGTGCAGGAAAACAATAGATTCCAAGTGCAGTAATTTAATCCTACGTTTCGTGACCTTTTGTCACATCATCAGGGACATCTATAAATGAAAATTCAGACATTAGAGTGCTTCCAAAACATTAGCAAGTATATGAAAATATATATAAAATACACTTAAAGATTACACTTAAAAACCACGAAATTAAAATTATATAAAAATGAATTAGGCACTAAGTAAAATCACAGACACACTAAAAAGCTATGCAAGAAATTACACATACACTAAACATAAAAGAAGAGAATTTAAAATTACACAATAAAAATGCAATAACAAAACCAATAGGTAAAATCACAGACAAACTTGCGGGAAAAACACCAGCCTTTCAGAGCCCTCAACCTGAAACTTATTCCAAAAATCATAGAACTATTGGCTCATTGTTTTCTCAGAAAGATCGGCTCTGTCCCTTGATGACGTCGGGCGTAGTATATGAGTATAAGTACCCGGATGTAATTCGGGTAATTATGTGGGTTCGACCCGACGTTTACTCAAGGTGAGAGCTGAATACTGGAATAAGTCATTGTACTGGCTGCAGACTATCCAGCCCGGAATTGTCCAACATTAGAAATCCTAACAACTGTAAAACACCTATTTCGATTATTTCAAAATTTAGGTCAAAAAAGAAACATCAGTGAGAGCCTCAATATCAAATTGAAAGTCCCTTCGCTTAATCACCAACTACGGCTGCTGCACTGTTTATTGCCTAATTTGGTTGTTTATATTTTGTTCTCTGGTCTGTATGTTTATATGAATTTTATCTTTTTACTCTTGCTCTGAAAGGTTGGTGTTTTTCGCAAGTTTGTCTGTGATTTTACCATTGGTTTTGTTATTCCATTTTTATTGTGTAATTTCAAATTCTCTTCTTTTATGATATTGCATAGCTTTTAGTGTGTCTGTGATTTTACTAGTGCCTAATTCATTTTTTATATAATTTTAATTTCGTGGTTTTTTAGTGTAATTTTTATGTATTTCAGTGTTTACCTAATGTTTTGAAAGCACTCTAATGTCTGAATTTTCATTTATAGATGTCTTGATGATGACAAAAGGTCACGAAACATACTGCACTTATGCACCCACTCCTTTTAATATATATATATATATACTGTACAGTATATGTGTGTGTGTATATAAATGCATATATATACTTATATATACATATATATTATATGTTTATTTATGTGTTTATATATATAATTTTCGTTAAAAGCAATTCCTTTAGTAGCATCAGTAAGGTTCCTGCAGGTATCTCCATACCGTCTGAGTTTTTTCCGATTCTCGTGCGTCAGTTTCTGGTCAAAAATACGCAGACTTCCTTCTTCCACTTATTGGTTTTTGTCGCGACAGCTATTTCTCCAAACTGTGGCATTATCGAGCGACTACTGACTTACAATCTGCCCTTTGAAGCTATTAATATCATCGTGGTGGGGAGAATGACCTTGAGGCATGGTTACTGGTTGGTCAAGAGATTAAAAGCGTAACCGTTTAAGGGCGTTGTTTGAGTGCAAAGAGCATTGTGGCAACAAAGGTCAACTTTAAACATACACACACACACACACACACACACATATATATATATATATATATATATATATATATATATATATATATATATATGTGTGTGTATATATATATATATATATGTGTATATATATATATATATATATATATATATATATATATATATATATATATATATATATATATATATATATATATATATACACACACACGAGGTATGTTTATTAAATAGCGAGACTGTGATTACACCTAGTAAACAAAGCAGTCAGAACCGGTCATAACTGGATGCGTGGTGACTTTGAACATGTCTGAACCTGCATGACAAGCAGCAGCACTCTGTGACGTTCAGTTGACTGTTATTCGCAGTTTAGTTTGGTTGCGTTTTCTGTAATGGGCCTAAAAAATGCTAAGTTTAAAGGTTGAACAACGTGTCGATTTGAAATTTTTACCAACAGAATGTTTTCAGATGCTTAGTACAGCTTATGGGAATATTCGACTGCCTGTGCCGTGCGCGTGTACTTGAGTGGCACAAAAGATTCAGCGAGGGACGTGAGGTTGTCAAAAGTGATGAACGCTCTGGACGACAAGCACTTCAAGAATCGAAGAAAATGTTGAAAAAATCAGTCAGATTGTTCGAAAAGACTGCCGGCTCAGTGTACGAATGATAGCTGAATCTGTGAACATTGACAAATACACCGCATGGAATATTTTGCGCGAGGATTTTAACATGAAGAAACTTTGTGCAAAGATGGTCACCAGAGGAAAAGGAACGTCGCAAGGAATGTTGTGTTAAAACAGCTGACAGAAATTGATTTCCTCCTCCATGCCTTCGACCAGTGGAAGAGAAGACTAAAGCAATGTATTAGTGCAAATAGGGAGTATGTTGAAGGGGACGAGCATTAAATTTGTAATACATATAAATAAAGGTGAGTTATTTAATTAGTATCGTTATTGAACAGACACACCTCTTGTGTGTATGTATGTGTGGTTGTGTGTGTGTATGTATGTACAAACCTTTGCCTCATTAAACTTTACACAGTAGAAAACGGCTCTCCCGCTGATATTTCCAACATGGTTTCAGTATTTTCTCCGGACAGGCTATCACGCAATCCCATTTAAAGCGACTTCATCAATAGACGTCCACTAACGCGACGCATTTCTTGGAATTTCAACACAATAAAGCGTTAAAATCAACGGCGGATAATCTGCATATCTTATAACATCCTCCTTGCATTTTAATACAGTTTATCTTTAATCATTTATTTTTTCTTTTTAATAAGTGAGATCTCGTTTTTCTGTATTTCCCTTTACCTTCTCTTACTTTCCTAATGAACACCATATTCTTGGGAAGCTTGAATTTCAAGTCAGTGGCCCCTTTGGTGGGCTTGTTCCATATGAATAGGGTTCATCTTCTGAATGATAATAATAATTTATGAAAAATGACTTCAGCAAAACTTCCCTTTTGGCAGTGCGCCGGAAGTTTTCCGCATTACTACACACGACCCTTTCTGGAGCAGTGGGTGTAAACTCGTTACAAGAAGCGCAACTGCAGTTTTCATGCCTCTGGAGTGAGTCAGATTTTCCTGGATGTAGATGTACTGGGATGCTGTTGCTGCAGAGCATAACTTTCTTTGCTTTTTATTTTGGGAAGGGGGACGTTTCGTCACACTTAGCTGACAGCAGACAACTGTTATTCTTCATTTTTATATATATATATATATATATATATATATATATATATATATATATATATATATATATATATATAAACTATTTATATTTATATATATATATTTATATTTACATTATATATATGTATACATATTTATATATGTATTCATATATATATATATATATATATATATATATATATATATATATTATATGCATATGTATATTTATATATATATATAGGTATATTATATATAATGCCTCAGTTTCCCTTCATTTAGATATGTCCGGTTCTCCATCAGAGGGCAGGCTATCCTAATGGGGGTTCTACTCTCTCTCTCTCTCTCTCTCTCTCTCTCTCTCTCTCTCTCTCTCTCTTAATCTCTCTGACCTGACTAACCCCCTCTCTCTCTCTCTCTCTCTCTCTCCTCTTCTCTTCTCTTCTCTTAATGCAAGGAGCCCCCTGGGCCAAGATCTGGAGCCATGGCCCCTGATCCGTGACCTGACTAACCCCCTCTCTCTCTCTCTCTCTCTCTCTCTCTCTCTCTCTCTCTCTCTCTCTCTCTCCTCTAATGGACATGAGCTTCCTGGTTCCGGTCTCGTAGCTCGCCTCATCAGTCTCTGCCTTGATGGAAACCGTCTGATGGTAATAAGATGATGTTCACGTAGCCTTTTATAACTCTGACTTGAATGAATACCTTCCATGACAATTTGACCTTTTTTTTTTGTTATTTGTTCTGCCCTTTTTTATTTTGTTTTTTCTTTGTTTTATTATATGTTCAATACACAAATAATCCAGTCTCCAGTCGCCTGACAGAAAGAGGAAATAGATTAAAAGAAGAATGTTGTTATTTGATGACAAAACAGAAAATCTGCGCTTCAAACTCATCCCTTTACTAAAAGTAAAATCAACTTTGATTTTTTTTTCCGCTTTTTAGATTTTTTTGCTGTTTTTTGTGTTGCATTGGAGCTTAAACTAGGGGTATTTTCGGCCATTCAACACTTAAGACAGTGAGGAGGGGAAGCTGGGGTGGTTGGACAGCCAAATAAAGAGATCCAGAAAACTGAGTAGGCCTATATGGAGTACAAGGATCTTAAGGGTGGAACTGAACTACGCGTTCGTTCTGTCTATGAATAATCATAACAAAATAAATAAATAAATGTATGAATAAATAAATAAATACATACATAAGTGAATAAAGAGAGTGCATTTCACTTTCATCCGTGCAGCAGTCTAGTAATGTGACAATATGAGAGAGTAACAGATATTCTGAGGGCAGTCAGTTGCTATGTATCCAGTTAACGTGGATGAGTAATGCACATACTGTACTGCTGTGTATCCTCAGATCAAAGGATGTCTTGTAAATCTGCTTACGCTTTTCCCATCACTGCCTCTTGGAGAAGAGACAAGCCCAACAAGACCAGAGAGAGAGAGAGAGAGAGAGAGAGAGAGAGAGAGAGAGATTTTCAAGGATTCTAGGAGAGTGCGAGTATTTGCGTTCAGATGCATAGTAGAGAGTTTAATGTTTCCGAAAGTAGATTAGGTAGGTAGGTAGAGAGAAAGAGAGAGAGAGAGAGAGAGAGAGAGAGAGACTTGCTAAGGATTGTAAAAATAATTCGGCCCTATCCACAATCACATGATTCTTATTACAGGTCTGTAAACGATTCCAGTTGTTTCACAGGTTTTGCTTCTAATGCTTCAATAAAATAGTGATCTCCACGATTAGAGTCTTTGCTTCTCAGGAACAGTCAAAGAAGCGCTTTGGTGAACAACTTTCTCACATACGAACGTTTCAGCTTCAACAGCTGTTTTGTATCTAAATCAAGGCAAAACACCAAAACATAAAGCTATATAAAACATAAAACTATATAAAACGTAAAATCATATAAAACAAAATTATATACTGGTAAAGTACGATCCAAAGGAAGTTCACACTGAAGAATAAAATAAATATTTAACTTAAAGTTTTTAAAAACTAAGTTACCACCTTTTCTTAAATTAGAATCTACAAATTTTCCATTCTGTTGCGAATCAGATTTTGCTAACACTGATATGAGTGGATGGTTGGAACTCATCAAGTTCATTTATAAAAAACCAAGTTCTACTTGCTAGTCTTTCATTTGTATTTTTGAGAGCAAAGAGTAATGAAACAACCTCATAAAATTTTGCATTTTAATATCAACTTGCTTTTGGCGTGTCTCTAATGTGAAATGTAAAGTCACTGCGATATTTTCTTGCATTTCAAATGAAATTTTATGATTGTTAAAATTCTTTTACTATTTTCAGATACATTTTTTCATATGCATAGACCATTACTTATTTATCTACTGCCTCCAACTGTTCAGCTTGAAGGAATAGAAACATAGTAGGATTTCATTTTCTGCCATTTGAAAAATTTTTTAGAATTTTTCCAGCGACCCGACTGCTGACGCCAAGACACCGAAATGTTGTCATTTTCATTTAACAACCGGCCTATCTTTCATCTCCCTCATCTTGGAGCGAAGATTTATGGGCACATTAATGTCAGTGGTTTCCGAAGGACCAGAAATACAAGAGACAAGTGGGACGAAGAAGAAGTAGATATATTAGTCCGACATGTGCTTAGGGCTGTAAGATTTCTCTCTGAGGTTCTCAGCAAGAGTTGTTATTTATTTGTTTCGTCTGTTCCAACTTCCTTCCTCCGTTGAGGTTTTGAAAAAGCAAGAAATGCTTTCTTTTCAGTATATCTCATCACCTGAGTCTTTGATACATTTGAATTAAATCTCCGTGACCTGTCATACCAGAGTTAGAATTGAAAGGAGTATAAAATTCAGGCCAATGGCCAACCGCTGGGACCTATGAGCTCTTTCATCGTTGAAAGGGCAATGGAGCAAAAAAGATTTTGTGGATGTAACAGGAAGAAAATCTCGCTGTTGCACTATGGAACAGTTGTTAGGAAAAGGTAGAAAGTAAGATGGAAAAAAGAGAATATGAACGGAGGTACAATTAAAGGAATGAAAGGGGTTGCAGTTAGGGGCCAAAGGGGCCCTGCAGCGAACTTTAAGTAATGCTTACAGTGCACTGCGTGAGGTACACTGGCGGCACTACCCCTCTGTGGGGATCATCCCAGAGTTCTTTGCTTGACTGTGTCCGGACAAGAAACGAT
>NC_089745.1:37842989-37862989 GCF_040412425.1 Macrobrachium rosenbergii
CTACAGGTACTTGTTGTGAAATTATAAATTGAGCTTCAGGTAGCATGAGGAAATAAAGATTATTATTATTCAGAAGTTGAACTCTGTTCATATGGAACAAGCCTACAGGGGCCATTGATTTGAAATTCAAGCTTCCAAAGAATATTATGGTGTTCATTATGAAAATGAATTGTGTATAGCAGGATTTTAGTTGGGGAAATGCAGAAGAAGAAGGGATTTGAGGCACCCTTCAAAAAGCGATGCATTATGGGAAAGAAAGAAAGCATGCTGAGGCAAAAAGCAAAAATGCTATAAACTCCTGTAGTCATTCCTCTGGTTAATCATGCATATCATAAATGTAAAAAAAAAAAAAAAAAAATATCTTTCACCAGATGCTTCCATAGGATAGAGAAGTTACGTCTTGGTTCTTTTTCTTGGAAGCCTGGAGACGTTTGATGTATCTTAGCCTTTGCAGGGTCTTCCACACAGCATAAAATAGAACGATTGTAAATATAGAAAGAAGGGAGAAAGATAAAAAGAAGAGATGTTAAAGATCCTGAAAAGACCGAGAAACATGAAACATCTCCAAACTTCCAAGAAGAAGAACAAGAAGAAGGACGCAACTCTATGCTTTGCAGTACGTACTGAAAAAAAATATTTTTATTTTACATTTATAATATGAAAGATTATCTAAAGAAGTAAAAGCAGTCATAGACGCCGAGGAATCTAATGAGGGAAGACTGGGTGAAATCTAAGTGAGAAATGAGTGAAATCTAAGCGGGAAAATGAGTGAAATCTAAGTGGAAAAGTGAGCGAAATTAAGTGAAAAAATTAGTGAAATATAAGCGAAAATGAAATCTAAGTGAAAATGAGTGAAATCTGAGTGGAAAAATGATTGAAATCTAAGTGAAAAATTTGTTAAATCTAAGTGGAAAAATTAGTAAAATCTAAGTGAAAATGAGTGAAATCTAAGTGGAAAAATGAGTGAATGCTATTTGGAAAATGAGTGAAATCTAAGTAAAAATTAGTGAAATCTAAGTGGAAAAATGAGTGAAATCAAAGTGGAAAAATTAGTAAAATCTATTTGAAAAATGAGTGAAGTCTCATTGAGAACTGAGTAAAATCTAATAAAAAATGAGTGAAATTTAAGTGAAAATGAGTGAAATCTAAGTGAAAAATGATTGAAATATATTTAAAAATTAGTGAAATCTATGCGAAAATGAGTGAAATCTAAGTGAAAAGGAGTGAAATCTAAATGAAAAATTAGTGAAATTAAATGAAACATTTGTAAAATTAAATGAAAAATGAGTAAACCCTAAGTGGAAAAATTAGTGAATTCTAATTGAAAAATCAGTAAAATCTAAGGTGAAATTTAATTGAAAAATGAGTAAAATCGAAGGTGAAATTTAATTGAAAAATGATTGAAATCTAAGTGAAAAATGAGTGAAATCTAAGTGAAAAATGACTAAAATATACGTGAAAATGAATGAAATCTAAGTGGAAAAATGATTGAAGTTTAAGTGAAAAATGAGTGAAATCTAACTGGAAAAATGAGGGAAATGTAATTGAAAAATAAGTGAAATCTAAGTGAAAAAATGGGTGATATCCAAGTGAAAAATTAATGAAATCCAAGTGAAAATGAATGAAATTTAAGTGAAAAATTATTAAAATTCAAGTGAAATTGAATGAAATCTAATTGAAAAATGAGTGAAATTCAGGTGAAAATGAATAGAATTGGATATTGTATCATGTCATTTGGAAGGCCAGTGGTATAGCGTGTGTGGGTTCGATTCTCACCTGAGAGGTGAGAATGAGATTATTTCCCATTAGGGACATAGGGAAGTTAAGGGGTTAATATAGCTTTTGAAGGCCATATTACCCATAGATGTATTGCAAAGAGATTTGTTAATCATTTTAACAATAAATAGAACGCAACCAGAGATGCGTTACCAAAGAGTTTCTAGTTTCGTTAATCATTTTCAGATTGATAAGGGTGATCAGTATTTTAAAAATCACCTTTAGCATTCAGGGCTTGTTCAGACCGAAGCGCCAACAAGGTTTAATTCGCTTTCAGTGGGCTAAGCTTGATTGTTTTCATAATAAGAGGCTTTATTTGAAATTGCCGAGGTAAGCGGCTTATACCCTCGGTTAGCCTAGGGACAGGCGCAGCACACGAAGAAATAACATGCTTATGTTTTTATGATGATGGAATTATTGATGGTATCAACATCGACATGATCATTTTCATCATCATTATCATCATCATCACTGTCGTGTGAAGGCATATTGTTAATTTGATTTTCATAATAATAATAATAATAATAATAATAATAATAATAATAATAATAATAATAATAATTATTATTATTATTATTATTATTATTATTATTATTATTATTATTATTATTATTATTATTATTATTATTATTATTATTATTATTATTATTATAGGCTAAAAAGTTGGTGTAGCTCGAGGCCGAAGTAACAGTTTCAAACACCTTTAGTAATGCGTACAGTGCACCACGTAAGAAGCAGCATATTATACAGCTTTTAAAACTACACTAAAACAAAGTTAGGAACAGGAACAAAACGAGTATTTTTCGACGTAATACCCCAGATTACAAGAATGGATTTTATACCTTCTCCTTCATCATCTGCACAAGACAGCTTCAACAAGTTTTTCTGAGATAAATCTTTCTCCATCAGGTAAATGTCGTATTTCTTCCAGTTCGTACGTAGCCCTAAAATTACGTTTATGGTGTTACCCGAGGAATAGACTCTGGAGAATTTGTTTCATTGCATTTCGTGAATACCACATGAAGGTATTCCAAAATCTCATTTGTCACGAATTAGGTTATTGTATATATACAAGTATTTACTGTTGTTTCACTGCTTAAATTTACAAAGTATACGACTTATTGAACATAAAATTCTGAGTGAGAATGAGATATGATTAGTGTCCAATGCCACTTTTTAGTTTTCTGTAAAAGAAAATTATTTTGCCGGCTTTGTCTGTCCGTCCGCACTTTTTTCTGTCCGCACTTTTTCTGTCCGCCGTCAGATCTTAAAAAACTACAAAAGCTAGAAGGCTGCAAATTGGTATGTTGATCATCCACCCTCCAATCATCAAACATACCAAATTGCAGCCCTCTAGCCTTAGTAGTTTTTATTTTATTAAGGTTAAAGTTAGCCATAATCGTGCTTCTTGCAACGATATAGAACAGGCCACCACCGGGCTGTGGTTAAAGTTTCATGGGCTGCGGCACATACAGCATTATACCGAGACCACCTAAAGATAGATTTATTTTCGGTGGCCTTGATTATACGCTGTAGCGGCTGTACAGAAACCTCGATTGAGCTGAAGAAACTTCAGCGCATTTTTTACTTGTTTTTGTCTGTCTTGGTTCAGTTTAACTTATCATTCATTTTTTTCTTCACCTGTTACGATTTCTTCACAACGTATTAAGAGTTTGCTTTTGAATATCATATGAGAATGATAATTTAAAGACTTTTTTTCTTCGCAATATACTCGTTTCTGATTGCTCGGGAATCCTATTGTTTGTTGGACAGTTGTAACCAATAATGTGCTTAGGAATTGTCGGCAACAGTGAATCCCAGAACTCTCTCTCTCTCTCTCTCTCTCTCTCTCTCTCTCTCTCTCTCTCTCTCTCTCTCTCTCTCTCTCTCTCTCAAACGTTATGATCATCAACTTGCTTGCTCAGAAAATTATATATATATATATATATATATATATATATATATATATATATATATATATATATATATATATATATATATATACATATATATATATATATGTATATGCATATGCATATGTATATATATAATTTTTTTGGTTTACCTAATTTCATTCGCCAACTCTTTCCAGAAAAAACCTGCAGGATATTTCGTCTCTCGCTTTAATCCCTTGTTTTTCTTCTGAGGAAAAATTATGTTCCGCAAACACACTAAATAATATATTTAGCGCCTCGGGAAGGCAATGATACAATCTCTGTACCGTTGGACTGTGGAACAGTCTCCCTGAGGACGTTGTGCAACTGGAACCTCAAAAGTTCAAGCGAAGATGCAGTGCATCACTTCCCTAAAACAATTCACCTTGGGTTTTATTAATTTATGTATATTTTCATATATTCATTTTTTAAGGTATTAATTCGGTTTTTTCTCTTGTCTAATAACTGGTCCCTTATTTCTTTATTTCCTATTATCTTCTGTTTCTTCATCCAAATGAACACCATATTCTTTGGAAGCTTGGATGTCAAGTCATGGGCCTGGTAAGATTGTTCTATGTGAATAGGGGTTTATCTTCTGAATAATAATAATAATAATAATAATAATAATAATAATAATAATAATAATAATAATAATAATATCTTCATTTCAAAGACTAGGTTCATTGATTTATTGCATTAGATTTAATGATTCGCATGGTATTCTTTCACTGGATAGAGAACCTTTCCTGTATTTCATGAAAATTTATTTGTGAAGTTGTTGAGGGAATAAGTTGTTGAATTCAGGTTTCACTAGATATGTGTTACTCAGGGCGCGTCACATCACAAACATGTTCAGTAAAACTTGTCATAAACATTTCACGAACAAACATCGCTCACGTGTCGCATACGTAAATAAAAAAAAAGGTTTAAAACAAGTCTACGACCGCAAGGTGAGAATGAACCTTTGGCAAATGCAGGATAATCGTTATTATTATTGTTATTTTTCTTTTCTGTATTTGTTCATTCGCAAATGATGGAGTCTTGAGTCGTCAGATAAAATGGAATTATTATTATTATTATTATTATTATTATTATTATTATTATTATTATTATTATTATTATTATTATTATTATTATTCAGGAGATGAACCCTGTTCAAATGGAACAAGCCGACAGGGGCCATTGACTTAAAATTCAAGCTTCTAATGAATATGGTGTTCATTTGGAAGAATTCTTCATAAGGTGATAGGAAATACAGAAAGAAGAGATCAGTTATGAATTAATAAAAAATAAATTAAGGAGTACCGGTTAGGACTACCAATACTTCGTCAACTTGTATACAACATGTTTGTGATGTGTCTGAGATAGTTACTGGCTTGTGTTTGCGACGTTTTTAGTTTTCTGTAAAAGAAAACTATTGAGATGGCTTTGTCTCGTCCGCGCTTTTTCTGTCCGCCCTCATATCTTAAAAACTACTGAGACCAGAGGGCTGCAAATTAGTATCCACCCTCCAGTCATCAAACGTACCAAATTGCAGCCCTCTAGCCTCAGCAGTTTTTATTTTAAGGTTAAAGGTAGCCATGATCGTGCGCCTGGCAACGCTATAGGACAGGCCACCACCGGGCCACGGGTGAAAGTTTCATGGGCCGCGGCTCATACAGCATTATACGCTGTACAGAAAACTTCGGCGTATCTTTTACTTGTTTTGTGTTGTAGGGACTCACCCTTAGAATCGCGACAAGATTTTAACAAAAAGCTCTCATTTAATTTTAATTTTATTATGCACATTACTGTTCTGCAATGCCTCTATTTACATTTTATTTCAAGTCGATCCCACGCGCCCCCTTTTATTTGGGGGGTGGGGGGCGGGGAGGAGATCCAACTACGTTAATCCGCGTCTGAAGACGTGAAATTTGAATAATGGCCCAGGGAGGCCATAAACAAGTCAGCGTTTATATTTCGGAACAAGGAGGAGTGTACTCTTGAAATATTTACCGCTAACAAGTAAAAATAAATAAAAGTAGGTAATTAAATCAATGAATAAATAAACATGTATAGAATGGAATAATACGTCTCTTACTGTACCTCCTGAGAGGAAATAAGTACGTTTTAGTTTTATCATACTTTCCGCCACACGTTGGTATTTTTTCTTTTTTTGATAAGTAAGATTTCTTCTTTCTGTATTTCTCTTTACCTCCTCTAACTTCCTAATGAACACCATATTCTTTGGAAACTTGAATTTCAAGTCAGTGGCCTCTGTGGGCTTGTTCCATATGAATAAGGTTCAACTTTTGAACAATAATTATAATAATAATAATAATAATAATAATAATAATAGGGTTCATCTTTTGAATAATAATAATAATAATAATAATAATAATAATAATAATAATAATAATAATAGTAATAATAATCATCATCATCATCATCATCATCATCATCATCATCATCATCATCATCATCATCATCATCTTTAAGGAGTCTAAGGCGAATAGGCTATAATAATAATTATCACTGTCATAACAATAATCCGTATTGTTGTTATTCTGTGACAGCGAGAATTGGAGGAAGGTGAAAAGTAAAGTATGTGGACAGACAGGTGGGAAGAAACTCAATAAAACTCAGTAAAAAACTAAACCTGATATGAGGTGAAGTGAAAGGTATACCAATCTTAGAACCTTGAGTGAAGTCCACACCACGGGTAGCGACCCCCCTCAGGTGAGTGAAGTGTAATAATTGGGCACATTCTAAGAAAGTAGGACGTTTTAGAAGACTGGCAGATTCTTGTCATCCCAGCTCGCTTTTCAAATGAATCTTTACTTTCTTCTTTCTTTCTTTCTTTCTGTAAAAAACCCTTATGGACAGAGTGAGCAGCCTTTATTATTATTATTATTATTACTATTATTATTATTATTATTATTATTATTATTATTATTATTATTATTATTATTATTATTATTCAGAAGATGAGCCCTATTCATATGGAACAAGCTCACAGGGGTAATTGACCTGAAATTCAAGCTTCTGCCCAAGAGGGCTGAAGGGAAGTCAGCCTGCAGAAGAGAGAGAGAGAGAGAGAGAGAGAGAGAGAGAGAGAGAGAGAGAGAGAGACAATTCGTAAATAAAACTGAGGAATAGAAAATAAAACTGATACACCCAGGTCAGCAGCACCAGAGAGCAGGAATGAATTTGATGTCATACTAGAAGTTGCCTTTCCTCTAATCCATATTATGAACATCGTCCAATTTTGCAGATCTTAGTCTTGAAGATGGTCTAAGGATGAAAAGATTTTAGAAATTAACTGTCTGATGCTTATTTTTCAAAAGAATAAAAACACTGATTATAGTCCTGTTATGTTCCACTCAGATGAGCTGGCGTGGCGCATTGAAAGATCCACTCTGCCAGTTTTATCAATGCGTGGTGTCTTTGTGGAGGCTATAATTATAAGATTATAGGGGTTGTTTTAAGTTTTTTTTAATTTTCCTTCCTATTCCGCCTTATTAATTTATCTTCAGTCCATTTCTTCTCCACATTTTAGTTCCGATAACATATATTTCTTTTTATAAAGATTTACCGTTCTGTTTCCATTTATAATTACCATGTAACATTTTCTTCTCCTTTCAAGAAACACATACATATAAATCTTAACTACAGGGGTGCTGTTTGTCAATGAATTTTCTCCAGATCTCGTGCTGGTCAAGACCACCTTTATCTAACAACAACGACAACTCTCTCTCTCTCTCTCTCTCTCTCTCTCTGTGTTGATAATGTTAATGAGGACATGCGAGATATTTTGATTACTTTGTAAAATGGTGATGTGGCATATGATGTTTTTGTTCTTCCAAAAGGGAGAGAGAGAGAGAGAGAGAGAGAGAGATCTGTTTGTGTACGATTGTTTATTTTCTCACTCGTCCAACTTACTCTGTGTTATGCTTTATTTCATATTTCCTTGCTTACCAATTTATTCTTTACCTATGATATTAAGAAATCAAGATATTTGTAGAAAGGGGAAATGCCTCCAAACATACCGTGACCATCGAAAGTGGCCCCCGGATGGAGACAGTCTTAAGCTGCTTATCCGTGGATTTAATTGAGATATTGGCAACAGCACCAAAATGGGATGCCATGTTGATAGAAAATCTGATTCCGTTTCTTGTTATTACATTAAAAAACTTTATCATTCGTGAACCTGTGTAATTGGCTTAGAATTCTGCGTAACGAAGAAGATGATATTTGATATCTGTAATGGGAGAAATGGCTTTATCTCTCTGTTGTTGTTATAGATTTGGCAGCTATGCGGAGATTAAACACACTTGGAGAGGACCCAAACAGCCACACCGGAGAGCTCATTTCATTTTGGTTTTACTATATACAGTACAGTATAGTATATAGTAAAACATTATTACTAACTATGACTCATGGTAAGATCCTCGCCCCGCGTTTTGGGGATTGAGGATCTAACACTAGATCTTCTCTTCCTCATTCTCAAGAGGATTAAACAGTCCCGTCCAGGCCATTAACTCTGGCGGGGTTGGGGGGGTTAATTACAAACGAGAACATTAGAGACAACTGATTCCCTGTTACTAGGTGGCGAACCATTTCGTTTTCGGAATTTTACACCCTTTATATTGGAAGTGGCTTGTTATTATGGTGGTGTAATGATAGGGAGAGAGAGAGAGAGAGAGAGAGAGAGAGAGAGAGAGAGAGAGAGAGAGAGAGAGAGAGATTAACTGCTTTGAGAAGATGGAGCAGACTTCAAAATACAGTATTACTCTCTTTCTCTCTCTCTCTCTCTTCTCTTTCTATCTATCTATCCACTTTGTAAGAGAGAGAGAGAGAGAGAGAGAGAGAGAGAGAGAGAGAGAGAGAGATTAACCGCTTTGAGAAGATGACGCAGACGTCAAAATGTTACTCTCTTTCTCTCTATCTCTTTCTATCTGTATACTTTTTAAGAGAGAGAGAGAGTGAGAGATTAATTGCTTTTAGAAAATGAAGCAGACTTCGAAATATTTGCTCTCTTTATCTCTCAATTTCTTTTTGCCTATCTATCTACTTTGTAAGAGAGAGAGAGAGAGAGAGAGAGAGAGAGAGAGAGAGAGAGAGAGAGAGAGAAAGAGATTAATTGCTTTGAAGCAGTCTTCGAAATATTACTCTCTATCTCTCCCTCTATCTATCTACTTTGTGTGTGTGTGGGTGTGAGAGAGAGAGAGCTTATAGCTTGAGAAAATTAGACAGACTTCAGAAGCTGTCTTTCTCTCTATCTCTTTCTGTCTGTCTATCTATCTACTTCGAAAACCTTTTCTATGCCATTAAGATCAAACAAATTAATGAAAATTGACAGAGATTATCAGTTAAAATCTGGAAGGCTTGTAGTATTTGCGATATTTGCAACAATAAAAATAGCTCCATTCTAACCAATGTAGCTCCGTTAAACTACAGACTTTCATCCTTAAGAATTTTTCGTCTTTTGAAGATATTAAAACAAAACGTTAAACATATCGGTTTCTGAGGCTTCTACCCATTTCGTAAAGTGGAGAATGGGCAGCGAATAAAAATACTTTTAATGGAAGTAAATACAAAAATTACGGGTAAAATTATCTTCGGTGGGGAATGTCAGTAAAAATGTGGAAACAAAAGTTCTTTCTTCGTCTGCTTTTAAGCTTTTTACGGAATTATTATTATTATTATTATTATTATTATTATTATTATTATTATTATTATTATTATTATTATTATTATTATTCAGAAGATGAACACTATTCATATGGAACAAACCCACCAAAGGGGCCATTGACTTTTAATTCAAGCTTCCAAAGAATATGGTGTTCATTTGAAAGTAGTAACAGAGAGTAATGAGAAATACAGAAAGAAGAGACCAGTTATTCATTTTACTGTACCTCCGTTCATATTCTCTTTCTTCCATCTTACTTTCCTCAACCCTCTCGTAACAGTAGTTTCGCAGTGCAACAGTTCCTCGTTGGGCGAGTCGGTAGAGTTGTCGGCTAGCACTCTGCTAGGCCCGAGTTCGCGTCTCTGGCCGGCCAATGAAGAATTAGAGGAATTTATTTCTGGTGATAGAAATTCATTTCTCGGTATAATGTGGTTCGGATTCCACAATAAGCTGTAGGTCCCGTTGCTAGGTAACCAATTGGTTCTTAGCCACGTAAAATAAATCTAATCCTTCGGGCCAGCCCTAGGAAAGCTGTTAATCAGCTCAGTGGTCTGGTTAAACTAAGGTACACTTACTTTTTTCGTAGTGCAACTGCGAGGTTTTCACCGTGCTCCTGTTACACCTTTAAAGCCTTTTAAAATACTCTCGGTTTCCTTGTCAGCGCTGAGTGACCTTATCATATGCAAGATAGTTTCTCTAGATCTTGAACATATGTCCCAGCGCTTGGCCTTTGGCCTGAATTCCGTATTCCATTTCGTTCGATTCGGGAGCAATGTCTTCCACGGCTGAACCCATTCGTATCAGTTTTGTAAATCTGGCACTACCCGGCTTATCCGGGATAAAAAAAAAAAAAAAAGGAAAAGGAAAGGATGGTAGGACCTCAGGGTAACTCAAGCGGAGGGAATGTTCGTTTCAGTAAAGAAAGTATATAAAGATCAATGTACACGTAACATCTCGTTCTTTTTGTTATCGAGACATGGCGCCGGATAGCAAAAAAAAAAAAAAAAAAAACAAGCTATGAAACGATAATGATGGAGAGGGAACCTGAACCCAACTGAGAGAGAGAGAGAGAGAGAGAGAGAGAGAGAGAGAGAGAGAGAGAATATTTTTACACAATCTTGCCTCACAAGCTAAGCCACATAATTCATTGCAAAGGGTACTCAAATGCTCTCTCTCTCTCTCTCTCTCTCTCTCTCTCTCTCTCTCTCTCTCTCTCTCTCTCTCTCTCTTCTACAATAAAAATATTCGTTACCCTAACAAACGTCACTTGTTTAAAGAATTTTTCATAATTTTTCATGATCAAAATCTCTCTCTCTCTCTCTCTCTCTCTCTCTCTCTCTCTCTCTCTCTCTCTCTCTCTCTCTCTCTCTCTCTCTCTCTCCAGCACTGCAGTTTTCCTAATAGAAACTTAATGTCTGTAGCAATATCAGCAAAAGCGTGCCCTCAGCAGGGGCCGGAGATGAACACATCCATTTCTGCCTACGGAATTGAGATAAATAGGTAACTCCTTTAGGTAGAGTAACTCCTTTAGATGAATAAGAAGCTCCTTTAGATAAATTGGTAACTCCTTTAGATAAATGGGTAAACCCATTAAGATAAATGGGTAGGCCCTTTAGATAAATGAGCAGCTCCTTTAGATAAATGGGCAACTCCTTTAGATAAATGGACAATTCCTTAGAGAAATGGGTATCCCTTTAGATAAATGGGTAGCTCCTCTAGATAAATGGGTAACACCTCTAGATAAATGGGTAACATTTTATATAAATGGGTAACTCCTTTAGATGAATGGATACCTCCTTTAGATAAATGGGGTAACTCTTTTAGATAAATGGGTAACTCCTTCAGATGAATGGGTAACTTCTTTAGATAAATGGATAACTCCTTTAGGTAAATAAGTAACTCCTTTAGATGATTGGGTAACGCGTTTAGATAAATGGGTAGCTCCTTTAGTTAAATTGATAGTTCCTCCGTTGCTCTATTATGGCGTCGATGTCGTCGCGAATGGACGGTCTTGCGCGAAAAGCTCAAAAGGTAAATGAAAATGGAATCCTCCGGGAATTTTTGATCTTGCAACGCCTACTAAGGAGAGGAATGGACGATTCCCTTCACTTGCTTTCAAGATATTTTCTTATAGAAATCTTCTTCTTGAGACGTACCAGAGATAGTGACAAGACAAAAACTGGATCAGTAATTAAATAAAAAATCACTAATTCTCACTTGTTATTAATTCTGTTTTAAAAATAGAATTAATAACAGGTTTTACAGTCTCATGACGCCATTATTTACGTTCAAGAAAGAGAAACACCTAAAATTGTTGCCATACTTATAACCCCCTCCGGTTTTCAGCTAAGCAAAATGATTATGTCAGATTTCAAAGGAAAATATATTTATCACAAATATATGAACACACAACAAGCCAGCATTTAAATATATCTACGTATTTTAGAATTATAAAACTTTACTATAAATTATAAATTTTTATTTTCATGCAACTTTTTTTTTTTTTTTTTTTTTTTTTTTTTTTAGATCACGAGGAATTGGTACTTTTTTCGTGCCCACGCAAGGCCTACATCCTTTGCCTGAATGATTAAAATAGCTGTCAGCTGCTGACAACTATTTTACGTCAGCAGCTGACATCAGTAATATACAGTACTAACAACTCTGAAGTAACGTTAGGAATCCTCGTTAGAAATAATTCTCTTACCAAAGAGAGAGAGAGAGAGACCTTCCCTGTCTTACCACACCATGCAGTAAATTCTCCCGATCATCCTGACCACACAAAGACGTTCCTCACTTCGCCCACGCCAATTCTGAATGGTCTTTTGGGTTCCTGTTGATGTTAGACGGAAGAATCTTTGAAAATTTTAAGTCTCTCTCTCTCTCTCTCTCTCTCTCTCTCTCTCTCTCTCTCTCTCTCTCTCTCTCTCTCTCTCTCCTTGGAGCCTTGGAGCGATGGAGAGAGAGAAAAAGAGAGAAAGAGATTATGCAGTAAGAAAATGTGTACATTTTGACATCACCAATATTAATTTTTGTAATTTTTCCGTTTTGTTTGTTGTTCCTGTGCAATTTTCTAGGTTTTAAACACATATGTATGTATATATATATATATATATATATATATATATATATATATATATATATATATATATATATATATATATATATATATATATATATATATATATATATATATATATATATATACATATAATGTGTGTATATATATATATATGTAGAATCTATTATATTTATAATATAATGTGTGTGTACATATGTAGAAACTGGTACTTTTTACCGCAATATGTAATTGTAACTTCTCAATGTTCTAACTTCTTTTTTTTTCGATATGCTTGTCACTACAAAGCTGTAAGATCCCAGTGCAAGAAATTGAAGTGGCTTTGATGTCCTGTCGCGGGAAAATGAACCCGTGTCACCATAATCACAAGGAGGTCACGTTGTCGGCCTGATTATGGTGACACGGGTTCGTTTTCCCGCGACCGGACATCACAGCCACTTCAATTTCTTGCACTTGGATCTTACGGCTTTGTAGTGACAAGCATATCCAAAAAAGCGCGAAAAATTCGAGAAGTTAAGAGCGCATTGTGGCTATTACAATTACACACACACACACACACACACATATATATATATATATACATAATTATATTTACATCTATATATACATATATATAATTTCTTTTCAAATTATTTTTTTCATGATCCCACTGCACAAGATAAAACTGAGAGGAAAAATTACAACGAAATCACGTTTTGTTGACCTCAGGTCAACATATTTACCTTTGTAAACACTTCTCAGTTTGGTCAGTATTATAAGGGTATTAATTTTCCACGAAAATGACCTAAAGTTTATTTTCATCCGATGTATAAAATGCATGATGATACAGAGAGTTAGAGGGCCTTTCTATTTAAAAGAACTAATAAACTTTTTGCAAGTATTTCCTAAATGAGTGATTAAACACTTTTTATAGACACGATTCCAAGGAATAAGCTAATATTAGGGGAAACGGTTAATTCAGAGAAGAAGGAAATATCATAATTATTGACTTTTAACCTTTGCAAATCATAAAAAGCATAAAATCTCA
Organism: Macrobrachium rosenbergii; assembly: GCF_040412425.1. Classification (NCBI taxonomy): domain Eukaryota; kingdom Metazoa; phylum Arthropoda; class Malacostraca; order Decapoda; family Palaemonidae; genus Macrobrachium; species Macrobrachium rosenbergii. Next base: position 37,856,474 of record NC_089745.1, read on the forward strand.
ACATATAAGTTATTGATTTAATGCGCTGTAATAGATGTTGAGAAAGAAAAGTTGACTTCTCTGAATTGAGTGTCCAACTTGCCAACGTCTGGAGATATGAATTTGGAGGAAATTCAGATTCCGGGTCAATTCACGTCGCGGAATGACGATAAAGTCAATTATTCGTCAGCTATGGGGCCTATTTTTAACTTAGCGTTTGTATACTTTCGATTTTTTTTCAATTTCAAGAATATTTTCCTATACAAACCTACTTTGTGAAACGTATCAGAATGAAAGAATAACAAGGCAAAAAATAAGTAAATAATCACTAATTCTCAGCTGCTTTAGTAAAGCTACATATTTACGGGAACTCATTAGGTAAGGAACATATTAAACTTAAGTAATATTATACAGGTTCATCAAATCACAGGGGAAAAATCGCTTAAAAACTAACTTACGAACAGACTGACAGACAGAACCCCAAACACACACACACAAAACACACACATATATACACATATACATATACATATATATATATATATATATACATATATATATATATATATATATATATATATATATATATATATATATATATATATATATATATATATAATATATTATATATATATATATATGACTATATATATATATATATATATATATATATATATAAATTTGTGACTTACATTGGGACCGAGCCCTGGTCTTTCAAATGAGAGGCCAGGGCATTACCAATTGATTCGCAAAGGTCATAAAAGAAATTGAGAACCTATGTACTCGTACCTGAGGTTTTTCTAGGGCAGTCTGCTGCCTAACATACCAGCGAATTTTACCCAACTTCCCTACCCACCAGTGAGTCAGTGGGCAGCATTCCATTCGAATTACTCCATCAACGTGAATATAGCGTATATACATACACTATATATATATATATATATATATATATATATATATATATATATATATATATATATATATATATATATATATATATATATATATATATATATATATATATATATATATATATATATATATATATATTATATGCGTATGTCATGTTGAAATGACCATCAGTAAGTGAAAAGTGAATTCATTGTGTACGCAGTTGGATTTTGAAAGTTTCTGCTTAACAGTCAAACTGCGTTTTATCTAGAAATCGTTCATTCGCCTTTCTGGAAACCATCGTTCATTAGCCTTATTCAAAGAGCATAAAACTATATTATTATGAAATCACCCAGCCATGATGCTGAATATACGAACATTTATGACAGCAACAACTGGCTCCTTCTCATTAGACAACTTCAGAGAAGTTTGTGTAGAATCCTCGTTCGCTAAAGCTGCTCTAGGGAAGTTTTCACATCGTTTGTACTACTTTATAAAAGGTCTTTCCTTTTCCTGATGAGAGGCAGTCTCCTTCAGCCACATAGGCTAGGTGTTAGATGTTTGATAAGAGAGTAAGGTTTTTCCATAGTGTTAGAGAGAGAGAGAGAAAATATATATATATATATATATATATATATATATATATATATATATATATATATATATATATATATATATATATATATATATATATGCATACATACAAACATACATGCATACATACATACATACATACATACGTACATACATACATACATACATACATATATATATATATATATACATGTATATTTATATATATTTTTATCAGATGCATTCCATTTCACTAGAGACATTTATCCCCACGGCAACCGAAAAAAAAAAAAAAAAAAAAGCGCTGCCGAGTAAAAGATTTGGCAAAAGGGGGTTTTTTGCTCCTCGAATTCCGTCACCTTTTCTCCTTTTACACTCACAGCTTTCGGTATTTTCCTTTTACTGAGTTAAGGCTTCAGTATCCTAACTTGAAAATATTTATCAAGTTTAAATATCCTAATTCGACGCTTCTTTTACCTGATTTCTCATTTTATCTCTCTCTCTCTCTCTCTCTCTCTCTCTCTCTCTCTCTCTCTCTCTCTCTCTCTCTCTCCCCAATCAGTTTGATTTCTGAGATTTATATACCTTATTCATAAGGCAATTGACAATATGTAACTGACTCTCTCTCTCTCTCTCTCTCTCTCTCTCTCTCTCTCTCTCTTTAATCAGTTTTTTCTGAAATGTATATTTCATATTCAAAATGTATATGACAAACTGTAACTGAAACTTGTTCTCTCTCTCTCCTCTCTCTTTTTCTCATTTTAAACCTCCTCAGTTATTGTAGATTAAAACTCATTCTTCCTTCCCTCCTTCGTTCCTCCTATACCGAAACACCCTGATGAGGTCTTTTGATATTTCAGCATAGGAATTTTAGCCTGTGGCCTGGCAACGCGCACTGATGAGAACATCTCCAAACGAGATCAAACACACAGGGGATGTTTTCAAAGGTGTTCCCAGAGATGTTTTCAGTGGTGTTTTCAACAACTTATCACCTTAGACGACACAGGGGCGCGGGGTAGCTAGGGGGGTGGATGGGAAGTTTTGAAATATGCGCATCTACTGTTTTTGAAGATGTGTTGTGCTTTTCCGGAATATATTATGGTCGTCTTTTTTTTTTTTAATAATGACAGGATTTGTTTATCATTTCATATGTATGTATGTATGTATATTATATATATATATATATATATATATATATATATATATATATATATATATATATATATATATTTATATATATATATATATATATATGTATATATATAATTTTCCTTGTATTTTAATGATTTACTTACATCTTCATTTATTTATTAATTTCCTAATGTGTCTGCTTTTCTAACAACTGATTTCCTCTTTCTGTATTTTCTTTTACCTTCTGTTACTTTTTCGAAAGAACACAGTATTCTTTGGAAGCTTGAATTTCAAGTCACTGCCCCTGTGGTGGGCTTGTTCCATGTGAATAAGGTTCCTCTACTGAATAATAATAATAATAATAATAATAATAATAATAATAATAATAATAATAATAATAATAATTTTAGTAAAACGGGTCTAGTACTGACATCATTTTTCTGACACAATGTGACTCTCTCTCTCTCTCTCTCTCTCTCTCTCTCTCTCTGGAATATTTTATTCACATTGTTACCTGAAATGACATAAAAGTGGCGAAAGCTAATAGAAAATAATTTGTTTGATATTACAAACTTCAGAGCTCTGTAATATTACTGTAATAATATAAAATGCCATCTATATGACTAATAATTTTTATTGAAATTAAATATGATCATGTATTTGTATATGTATATATATATATATATATATATATATATATATATATATATATATATATATATATATATATATATTAACTTTATCACATACACAATTGTTCTGTGCATTAGTAGAATTACTAAAAGGACCTCATTCAAACTGGATGGTATCTAATGGAGTTTTTATTCAAAAAGTTACAAGCTTTCTTGGACAAACAGTCCACATTATCAAGTATCCGTACAATGAGCAAACGCATAGTCCGGCTGTATTTATATCTGTGTGCTGGGTACTTTTAATCCTATAATCGCCTAGCTCTTCCTGTGTGACCTCCACCCTCTCTTGACCTTGGTCTTTTCTCTGATCCCTGGTTCCAGATGTCCGTTTTCCGTGCGTTCTGTTGCGTTTTTCTTCGTTTCCTTGCTACTGTGGAGTATACGATTTTTCTTGATATGCTGTCTTCAAAGCCGTTTCCGGTGTTCCCTGCCATCGTGTTGTTGGCGCTGAGTTATGAAGGCGTTCTCTACAACCAGTCTAGATGTTTTGTTGGTGTTCCTGTACAGAAAACTCATATTTTCCCAGTCTATTCTGTGATCATTTTCCCAACAGTGTTTGGCAACTGCCGACGTCTGATTATAATGCCTTATGTTCTGCAGATGTTGTTTGCTTCGCTCTTTACATGATTTGCCAGTTTCGCCTTATAGTACCCTTCTTCACAGTCTAGACACGCTGCCATATAAACCCCCTCTAATCTCTTCCCCCTCTACCGACTTTTGTTTCTAACTATTTTATTCCTAATGGTGTTTTTGTAGCTGCCTATCAATTTGAAATTATTTAGCTTCCTGTTGATGGGTGCAATGGAGTTGCTTTGTCCGGAACTGTAATTATTTTCTTTCCTACCAAATGTTCCTTTTCAATCCTTTCCCTCTCCCCAAAATAGTTTTTTTTCCTTGCTTTGATATGTGCCCCTCCCACCAATACTTAGGGTAGCCTAATCTCCTAAAACTCTCCCCCTCAGGTAATCCAACTCTTCGTCTAAAAATTCAGGGGACTGCAAATCCTATAAGCCCTGATGGCCAACCCTGTCATTAATCCTATTTTTATTTCTTTCCCTATGACTGGAGAACCTATGTGTGTATGAATTGGTGTGTGTCTTCTTCCTATATACCTTGAATTTTAAATTCTCCCCTACCCTCTTGACCAGGACATCCAAGAAAGGAATTTCTCCTTCCTTCTCTTCTTCTAATGTGAACTTGATGTGTTCATTTAGTTTATTTATGTTTTCTAGAAACTTGTGTGGATCTTCCCTTTCTCCCTTGTAAATGATCAAGATGTCATTCACGTATCTTACCCATTTTACGATATTTAAGTTCCCTTTATTTACTTTGCCCACCTCTTCCTTTTCAAACCATTCCATAAAGATATTGGCTAGAATTGGTGAAAGATTTGAACCCATGGCCACGCCATTTTTTTTGTATATAATGGTTTCGCCCCACTTGAAAACATTAACGCTGAGGGCCGCTGTTGGCATTTTATTAAAACGTCATGATCTATGTCGCATGTATAGACCCCCTCCTCCATATTCTTTTTATTATTTCCATCGTCGTCTTTACTGGTACGTTAGTGAACAGGAAGTTACATCCAAACTTGCAAATTTGCAGTCTTTTACGTTAATTTTGGATAATTCGTCTATCAGGTTCATGTTATGTTTTAAATGCCCTTCGGATACTAAGCCTACCCATTTTTCCCATTATGTTGGAAAGAAATTTCTCCAGCCTCCTCTGCGGTGATCTCGTCGATGCCACGATCGGTCTTAGCGGGCACCCTTCTTTGTGGATCTTAGGGCTACCATAAATATATGGGATCTCTGGACTTTCCATTGATTTTACTCTATGTTCTAATTCTTTTCTTTTGGTTTTTGTCGTGGATTTTTTGTCAAATTATTCCCTTACTTCTTGTTAAAATTGCCATTTTCGATAGGTCGGGTGGGTAAAAAAGGAACTTTGATTTAGTCAAGAATATTTCTAAGAGACTCTAAGTAGGGATGAAGTGCTAGTGTTAGGATATGGCCTTAATTTTTGCATGGGGAACGAAAGTCAAGATTTCATCGAAATGTGTAGAACTTAAGGGAACTAGATAAGAACAAAAATGGGGATGAAGCAGCTTTTGCAGGGGGCCATGTGGGCGGGGATTAGGTCGAACAGATTCGTGTTTCCGGAGAGGTTACGTAAGGCCCTTGATAGGTTAGGAAAATACAGGACGTAAAGATTTGTAAGGCAGACAAAGGGGCGGCGGTTGTAGTAATGGACGCCGCAGAATACGAGAATAAGTTAGAACAACTGTTAAACGATGAAAACACATATGAGGCTTGCAACAAAAAACCGGACATTAGGGGGTACAGTGTAATTTTAACAAAGAAGTAAGGAAGCGTTGACAAAAATCCACGACAAAACCAAAAGAAAAGAATTAGAACATAGAGTAAAATCAATGGAAAGTCCAGAGATCCCATATATTTATGGTAGCCTAAGATCCAAAGAAGGGTGCCCGCTAAGACCGATCGTGGCATCGACGAGATCACCGCAGAGGAGGCTGGAGAAATTTCTTTCCAACATAATGGGAAAATGGGTAGGCTTAGTATCCGAAGGGCATTTAAAACATAACATGAACCTGATAGACGAATTATCCAAAATTAACGTAAAAGACTGCAAATTTAGAATTTTGGATGTAACTTCCTGTTCACTAACGTACCAGTAAAGACGACGATGTAAATAATAAAAAGAATATGGAGGAGGGGTCTATACATGCGACATAGATCATGACGTTTTAATAAAAATGCTAACAGCGACCCTCAGCGTTAATGTTTTCAAGTGGGGCGAAACCATTATATACAAAAAATGGCGTGGCCATGGGTTCAAGTCTTTCACCAATTCTAGCCAATATCTTCATGGAATGGTTTGAAAAGGAAGAGGTGGGCAAAGTAAATAAAGGGAACTTAAATATCGTAAAATGGGTAAGATACGTGGATGACATCTTGATCATTTACAAGGAGAAAGGGAAGATCTACGCAAGTTTCTAGAAAACATAAATAAACTAAATGAACACATCAAGTTCACATTAGAAGAAGAGAAGGAAGGAGAAATTCCTTTCTTGGATGTCCTGGTCAAGAGGGTAGGGGAGAATTTAAAATTCAAGGTATATAGGAAGAAGACACACACCAATTCATACACACACACAGGTTCTCCAGTCATAGGAAAGAAATAAAAATAGGATTAATGACAGGGTTGGCCATCAGGGCTTATAGGATTT
>NC_089745.1:37867989-37897989 GCF_040412425.1 Macrobrachium rosenbergii
CTCAAATCGGCCATCTTGGAGCCGCCATGTTGGAATTCAAAGTTTTATTTTAATTTTCTTTTTGGTCTTTAATGATCTCAACTCGGCCATCTTGGAGCTGCCATGTTGGAATTCAAGTTTTATTTAATTTTCTTTCTGGTCCTTACTGATCTCAACTCGGCCATCTTAGAGCCACCATGTTGGAATTCAAGTTTTATTCAAATTTTTTTCTATTCCTTAATGATCTCAAATCAGCTATCTTGGAGCCGCCATGTTGGAATGCAAATTTTATTTCAATTTTTTTCCTTAATTACCTCAAATCCGCCATCTTGGAGCCACCATGTCAGAACCACCATTTTATGGAAATGATTAAGAGTTGTCATGATTACATTTTAGTTTTTATCAATAATGTATCAGTTTTTTTTTTTTTTTAGATTTTTCAGTTTTGCGTTCATTTCAAATCAGCCATCTTTGAGCCGCCATTTTAGAGCCACCATTTTGTGGAAATGATTGAGAATCGTTATAATCAGTTAGTCTTCATCAGTAATGTAGGCTATTCAAGTTTTTAGTTTTCTGTAAAAGAAAACTTTTGTGATGGCTTTGTCTGTCCGTCCGCACATTTCTGTCCGCCCTCAGATCTTAAGAACTACTAAGGCTAGAGGACTGCATATTGGCATGTTGATCATCCATCCTTCAAGCATCAAGCACCTAATTGCAGCTCTCTAGCTTTAGCAACACAGGCCATCACCGGACCAGGGCTGAATTTCATGAGCCTCGGCTAAGAGTTCCTCCATAGGCCGTGGCTGAGGCCACCACCGGACCCTGGCTGAGCTTCATGGGCCACGGCTAAGGGTTTCATGGACAGTGGCGTAAAGTTTCATACGACATTATACGCCGTACAGAAAACTCGATTGCTCCGAAGACTCTCTTCTGTGCATTTGTTGTTTTTTTTATTTTTAAGATTTTTTTTTTTTTTTTGCTCAAATCTCACATCGGCAATCTTGGAGCCGACATTTTAGAGCCACCATTTTGTGGAAGAGTCTGAGGGACGTTACAGTCAATTAGTCTTCATCGATAATGACCGTTTATATTGACAACTGCAGCGAATTAACCATCCTGAGAAGGCCAGATCAACGTTTTTTTGTGAAATACCATCTTGAAATGTTTCCCTTTGAGGTGACATGAATGTAAGAAATTTGTCTATAAAGCCCAGTGCTGGGGTACTCCCAACCATTTAGCCCTTAAGATAGTGTAAAGGGAGAGTTGGAATGGTTGAATAGCAAGCAGGAAGAAAGAAAACTGATGAGAGTAAAGTTAAAGGCCAAAAAGTGGGTACAGCTGGCGGGCAAAGGACGCTGCAATAATACTTTTGTAACGAGATATCTTTCGTGTATTTACTAAATTATATATCAGAATTTCAGAATATTAGAATTACGAAAAGCTGTGTGACTGTACCTCTTGTCCTATATTCCATGATAGGCAAAGACAATATATATATATATATATATATATATATATATATATATATATATATATATATATATATATTGAGTGAATTCTCCACTAAACTCCTACGAACTTACAGTAATAGTTTTCGGATTTCTGGTGCACTAAACCTTGTATATGTCCACAAAAGTCCATTTGCATTATTTGCCATTATTTTTAATTTGATTCTTTTCATTGTAAGAAGTCTTTTCAAACTCCGAAAACAAACTGCCCAGAAAACGATACAATGTTGAACACGAACCAGTCAGGAGACAGAACCTAAATCTCATTAATTCCCGGGAAAAAATATTTAATCGACCGTAATATTTATTTCAGGGTTTTTCTGCGTTGCAGTCAGAAATATCTCACGGGGCGGGGGCTATTCCGAAGCGAATTTCGCTGAAAATATATTTCGGTACAACGGAACTAAAAAATGGAAGTATTTGTAACATGGTGATTTTCTCGTTTTAATGCCTGAAACTTGCAACATGCTGGCAAGCCGAGTTTGTAGGTAATATATTATTAAACTTCAGGAAATGTTTGCAATAATAGTGAGGAGGAGTAGGATGAAAATACATAAAAAGGAGCAAAAAAAGTAGATATTGATATAATGACGGTTTTTCTCGTTTTGATTCCTGAAATTAAGAGCACAATAGCAAGTCAAATTTATAGGTAACATATGATTAAAAGTGAGAACATTTTTTTTCATAATAGTGAGGAGTAGGTTGAAAATTACAGATAAAATGTTTTAATTTGTGCCTGTTTTTCGGCAATACTACCGGCTAGGTAGTACCTGCTAATTACTATCTCCCAAAATTCCTACCTTTCCGTGGGCGGCATCGTTGGTAAGTTAAATGTGAAGCTAATATGTTATCAGAACTCAGGAAATGTTTCTGATAATAATCTGGAGGAAATGGGTGAAAATACAGATGAAAAATTTTAATTTGTGGCTCGTTTTCTACAACACACCCCAGAAAAAGACCGCCTTTCGTGTTATTATTATTATTATTATTATTATTATTATTATTATTATTATTATTATTATTATTATTATTATTATTATTATTATTGACTCGAAATTCAAGCTTACAAAGAATACAGTGTTGATTTGAAAGAAGTAACAGAAGGTAATAGAAAAAACAGAGAGAAAAGGTCAGGTATTAGAAAAGAGAGAATAAATGAACAAATTAGTAGTATCTGCTAATTGCTAGCTCCCAAAATTCCTACCTTTCCGTGGGCGGTATTCGCTTTCCCCAGTTACCGCCAGAGCACAAGAGAAGTTTGACTGACTCAGCAAAAGTCATTAGACTCTGCATTCCACTTTCCTCTCCCCGCATTCTTTGAAATTCTTGGGATGTGAGTTTTAGCTTTGTAGCCTACCTCGAGGCTCGTTAACGATGAGTAAAAAGAAAGGAAAGAAAAAGATACAGGCTGGAAAGGAAATTTCAATTAAATTTGCCCAGTAGGGGGCAGTGCCATCATTGCACCTAACGCGGTGCACTGTAGGCATCACATAAGGTTCTTTGCTGCGTCCCTTGGGACCCTAGCTACAACTCTTTTCTTTCCTTTTACTGTACCTCAGTTCATTTTTGCTTTCTTCTATCTTACTTTCCACCCTCTCTTAATAATTGCTTCAGAGTGCAACTGCAAGGTTTTCCTCGTGTTACGCCTTTAAAACCCTTTTACTCTCCTGTCCCTCGCAGCGCTGAATGACCTCTTAGGTCTCAGCGCTTGGCCTTTGGCCCAAATTATATAATCCATTCCAATTACATTTGTTACGCAATAATGAGAAATTGTGGGATTAAATCTGTTATATTGATCTAGAAACTAGACAGTATTTTATTTATATTCTCATTGCTAAGATTCTGGCCTTACTTTTTAAAATACATAATAAGGTGGTTTTATACCTAATTCATTTTCATTAAATGTAAACCCTGAATTTCATGTTGAAGGGGGGAAGGGGAGCGGCCGTGAACTTAATTATGCATTAAGGAAAACACAAAACTAACCATTAAAATATAAGTCCTGTATTTCAACTCGGTAACATGAATAAATTTATTAGGAAAATATAACAGTGACCCATTTTTTAAATGTGAATTCTCTCTCTCTCTCTCTCTCTCTCTCTCTCTCTCTGGTACTCACAAGAGACTGGTAATGATGATCAGATAAAGGGTTTCCAAACTTATAGATCAGATAGAAAAAATAGGAATCAAGGGGAACAGCGATATATGGGAGAGACGTAAATCAAGGAAAAAATCTGTGAGAAATATAGTAACACAGAATATGAATTAATAGCAGTAGAATTTGAATCTGAAAAATTAGTAAACATTGTAATATACAGACCCCCTAATACTAAAGAGTTTGACATAATAATTGACAAATTGGATGATATATGTAGAAATCACAAAGACAGGACTATACTCGTATCCGGAGACTTTAACTTTCCTTTAGTAGAATGGAAAGAACAAATAGGAGACTGTGGTTGTATTTATACATATAAAAAGGAGAGTAATAGTAGCGCAGAAAATGAGAGGCAATTTGAAAAGCTATCAGATATGCTACTAGAACATAACATTCAGCAAATAAATCACCTGCCAACATAGTGCAGCAGATAATTGCATATTTCATAAGAATCGTTCAGATAGTGAAACAAGCATGAAATTTTGCACAAGTGCTCTTTAAAGTTCCCTCTATCAGAAAAGGGCGCTGGCCACGCAAAAAATTTAATATGGCGGCCAAATTCCAAGATGGCGGCCAGTATCGACAGATTTTAGCTAATTTTTCACTAGAATGGCATGTATTTGCTTCTAGCAATATGGTAAAGCTCTTCCATACTATTTCTTGTAGAATATTATGTTTCTGTAGCTTCCCAGTACAGTTTACCTTTAAATATGGGGGCTATGGTTGCCAAGAAAAGGTAGAAACAATAATTATAATGAGAAATAATGCCCGTTCAACAATTATCGTTTTAAGCATGGATCTTGGTTTCTGTGGTTTTAGATCCTAATGAGGCCATCTCTTTCGAATAACTCATCAATTTTGAAGGAAAATTAATAAATGTAAAAGAGTGTATGTCTGCACACAACCAGGGCACACTGGTGACATCACTGCTGTGTAACTCAGCATGGGGTTCAGTGCCAGCTAATCCAGCTTTACTAATCCTGTAGTCTTAGACTAGTAGTTGTAGTATAGTTTAGTTTAGTGTCCCAAATGCTTTCTAACAGCCCCAGACCAGCTATAGTTAGATAGCTGCACTGAATAGACAGGATGTGCCAGCGCGGGAGAGCCTGAGCCAAGGGTATGGGGGCTGTACATGATGGTTCATGTACTTACCCGGATGGTGTACAGATCACACGGGACTTAAATGGCACTGGATGAATGATCGGGCTAGGTGTAGGGAGACCGAACCTAGTTGAATCCCATACAGGAATGTGTGCTTTGTTTAAGGTGGTAAAGGATAACCCCTCGGCCTTAATAAAAAGTGAAATCATGGCAGAATGTGATGCCAATCCAATATTGAGCAGTAGAAAAACAAACTGAGTTTGTGTTGTCTTTGTCAGAAGGACAAAAGAGGTGAGCACTGACATCACCTCCAAGTCATCATGTCCTAGACCATGATGGGTACACAATGCTGGCAAGGAACATTCCCATGTTCAGTGAAATTAATGAAATGCCACTGATAATGGATCCAGCAAGGCTGGATGAAGGTGATGGCATAGAGGCCCTCTCAGGAAAAATGCAGCAAAATACCATGTGAACTGTCGCTTGTTGTTTAACAACACTAAACTGACCGTGCAAGAAAGCGACAATCCAATGACCAGACCAGCAACACTGAGACTAGTCGTACCAAAACTGCGCCGAACCAGTCATGACAATGAAGTTTGCATTTTCTGTGAGAAAGTGGCACCTGCATCTGATCTCAGACAGGCTAGTACTAAGGGCCTTGACTTGAAATTGCGTGAATGTGCAGAGATACTTAGTGATGGCAAGCTCCTTGCTAAGTTGACTGGTGGGGATGTCATTGCACAGGAGTTTAAGTATCACCATGCCTGTCTTTGTGCCTCTACAACAGAAAAAGGTCCTACCTGAGGAGCCTTGAGAAAGACCAGGTGTAGCACTGAGTCAGAATCAGATGTGTATCCACTAGTTCTGTCAGAACTGATGACATACATTGTTGAAAACAACCTTTGTTCAGATGATCCAGTCACATTTCGGTTGGCAGATATTTGCCACCTCTACCAACAACGTCTGGAACAATTAGTGTAGAGTCACCAAGTGTAAATTCACGAGACTCAAAGACAAACTTCTGGCAGAAATTCCAGAACTTGAGGCTCATAAATCTGCAGAGATGTATTACTTGCATTTCAAAAGGATGTGGGAAAAGCACTTGCTCAATCATCTGATCTTTCAGAGGCAGTTATCATTGCTAAAGCAGCAAATATTCTCAGAAAGTCTATACTTGATCATCAGTCACGGTTTGATGGCACATTTTCTGAGGCTTGTGTACGAAATTCTGTGCCTCCTCTCCTGCCCAGTTTGTAGGGATGGTTGAGCATGGGGGCTGACATCAAGTCACAGTTACGATTTGGAGCATCAAAGTCAGACCAGGCCATTGCACAGCTCATGCAGTTCAACTGCTACTCCTGATACAAAGAGGAGCAACAACTCATAGACACTCCAAAGACTCTTTGGCAAACAATGCAGTCTCCTTCTATGAGCCGATAAAGAAGAACAGAACTGACTTCTTCAGGCAAGAAGCTGCTCCTGTAGAACAGTCAAGCAGAAACTTCTGAAGGAGGATTGCCAGCTTTTCTCAAAGCTATTTATATCCTGTCAGAGCCGTGAATGTGATCTGCAGGAATTCTTCCAGCACGAGAATCAAACATTCCCAGCTTCCCTTAGTGAGGGTGGTAGGCTGTACACATGTCAGAAGTCTCAGCTGACCTCGCTCCTGGAGAGTCATGTTACACTAGAAGACAAAGAACCAAAGACTGATGTCCTCATTGTAGATGGATCAGCTTTGGTCCATGCCTGCCACCAAAGAAAGGAAAGACCTTTGAGGGCTATGCACTTTGCGACTTCTTGCCTGTGATACAATCCTATAGCAGCAAGTACACATCATCACATCTTGTATTTGATGTATAGCAATACATCCAGCCTCAAAGCTGAGACCAGGCTCCAACGTGGTCAAGGAGGAAGGCGCAAGGTGACAGACAAGAACACAATTCCATCCAACTGGCGCAATTTCCTAAGACACGATGCCAACAAGACAGAGTTGTTCCAGTTCTGGCAGACAAAGTTGCCCAGATGTCTGCCACAAATGTTGTCATTGCCACGAAAGGGTCTGCTGTCCTCAGCACTCATGAGGCTAGTCTTCAGGGACTGGAAAAGTGCTCTCATGAGGAAGCTGACACCGCATCTTTCTCCATGCCAAATATGCCACAGAACATGGAGCCAAGACCATCACGGTTAAAGCAAATGACACAGATGTTCTTGTCGTTGCAGTCAGTGCTTTCTCCACTCTCCACAATCTAGGGCTAGAGAAGCTATGGGTGGCATTTGGCCAAGGCCAGAGCCTGCGCTGGATTGCTGTGCATGACCTGTGCAACTCTCTGGGCCAGGAGAAGGTGAATGGCATGCTCTTCTTCCATGCGTTCACAGGCTGTGATACAGTGTCAGCCTTCCGGAGCAAGGGCAAGAAGACCGCCTGGCAGACATGGAACATCTTTCCAGAGGCCTCCACTGTGTTCTCCAAACTGAGTCACTACCCTCTCAGAGTGGAAGAGAGTGACCTGAAGGTCCTGGAGAGGTTTGTCATACTTATGTATGAAAGATCCAGCACTGCTGGCACTGTGGATGAGGCTAGACTTGATATGTTTGCCAGAAAACAAAAGGGCATATGAGGCCATTCCACCAACCAGGAGCTCTCCTCCCAACACACTGGGCGTGCTGCGTACCAGGCTGGTTGTGTGTGGGGGCAGGCCACCCAGTGTCAGCCACAGCCAGAGAACCCTGCTGAGTGGGGATGGCAAAAGTCTGGTGAAGCATGGCAAGTCCTCTGGACAACCAACTCGCCCCTTAGCCAAGAGTTGCCAACAGCTTACAAATGTGGATGCAAAGCAGGCTGTCGGGAAAGATGCAAGTGCTACAAGCTGGGTCTTCCCTGCACAGCTCTGTGCACTTGCAAATGTGAAGTCTAGATAAATATTGCCCTCTCTTCAGTAGATAATCTAGCTTGAGCATCCAACGTGTCATGCTATGCCTACCTTCTTATCCTCGAATTTTTCAAAGGTGTAGGTTGAGAGACCTATACATAGATTGGTTGCGTTTAGTCCGTATTTCTCTTCTTTTCTTTTTATGGTTACAGTCTTAGACACAATGTTGTATGTGACCATACCATTACTATTTCAGTTGAAAATAGCATATTAGTTAAACTGTCTGATCACATGAATATACCATTAAATAAAAACAGTTGGTCTCTATGTTGCTAGCGCTGTGGATAGAAAAACTTTTATGGCAACCATTTTGTACGCCATCTTGGTTACAATTCATTTAGTAAGGGGTTTTCAATAAAATGTGGTATGGAACATTTTTTATAACCTAAAAGTCGAGGTTTAAAAAAAAAACTGGCATATTCCATCCAATAGATGCTCCCAAACCAGTGAATCTCAACATAGATGGCGGCCATTTTGAAAAATAGCCGCCATCTTGGATTTTCAGGTGGCCAGCGCCCTTTTTCTAAGAGAGCGTAGTCTTAGGAATGTTTGTGCCAAATTTCATGCTTGTTTTCACTATCTGAACGATTTTTACAGCAATCTGCTGCACTAACAAGAAAGGATAATATTTTAGACCTAGTATTTGTGAACGAGGTGAACTATGTTAAAGAAATAATAGTGTATAATATGAGTATTTCGGACCATAATGTCATAGAATTAACAGTCTCTTCCAAAGCACATGAAAACAGAGATAAACAAGAGAAGAAAAAATGGGAAGGATATGGAAAATACAATTTCTATAGTAAAAATATAAATTGGTCAAAAATAAATGAAGAATTAAACAAAGACTGGGAAAACATATTCGTAAGTGATAATATACAGGTAAATACGGATATATTATATAAAATATTAGAAGAAATAGTGGAAAAATATATACCGAAGAAGAAAAGTAAACATCAGTCACCATACCAAGAGACAGAAGGATCTTGTTCCAGAAAATCAGAAAGTGGAAAAAAGGTCTTGCAAAAGAAAAGAATACATTGAAAGTGATGGAACTAAAAAGTAAGATAGAAAATGCAGAGCAAAAGAAAATGAAAAACAGGACCTAGAAGAAAGGACCCTACAAAATATCAAGCAAAACCCCAAAAGTTTTCACTCATATGCAAAAAAGATGAATAAAATAAGAGTAGAAATAGGCCCTCTAAGAATTGAAGGGCGATTAACGAATGAAAAAAAAGGAAATATGTAACAGCAGAAAGATATAAGAGTGAATTTACACCATGAATTGATAATGAAGATAATGATACAGAAATAAGAGATGAAAATAGTGAATATTTATCTGACATAGATATTACTGAAGCCGATATTGTGCAGGCTATTAATGAAATTAAAAATGGATCAGCAGCAGGACCAGACGGCATACCTGCCATTTTGTTAAAGAAAGTGGTTCATTCAATCGCAAAGCCGCTCGCAATATCATTAAGACAAAGTATAGATACAGGCAAAATTTATGATGAGCATAAATTACCATATATTACCCCTACTTTCAAAGGTGGATCAAGACTAGAGGCAAGTAATTATAGGCCTGTGAATCTGACATCTCATATTATGAAAGTTTATGAAAGGGTAATGAAAAAATATATAATGAAACATTTAATGAAAAATAGTTTGTTTAATGTAGGACAACATCGTTTTGTACCCGGAAAAAGTACACCATGAAAGCATATATAAAAATATGATAAACAAAAATGATACAGATGTGGTTTACCTAGACTTTGCAAAAGCTTTTGACAAGGTAGACCATAATATATTAGTGAAAAAAATTAGAAGACATAACATTGTAGACAAAGCAGTAAAATGGATAAAAGAATTTTTGCAAAACAGAAAACAGATAGTGATTGCAAATGACGAGAAATCGGATGAAGCTATGGTAATATCCGGTGTGCCACAAGGTGCGGTGTTAGCTGCATTGCTGTTTGTGATTATGATTGCAGACATAGACAATAATGTTAAGGACTCGGTAGTGAGAAGTTTCGTCGATGACACAAGAATAAGCAGAGAAATTACTTGTGATGAAGATAGGAACTCGCTACAAAGAGACCTAAACAAAATATAAAAATGGGCAGAGGTAAATAGGATGGTATTTAACTCTGATAAATTTGAATCAGTAAACTATGGTGATAAAGAAGGAATGCTATATGCATATAAAGGACCTAATAACGAGACAGTCACAAATAAGGAAGCAGTTAAAGACCTTGGTGTGATGCTGAATAGGAATATGTTATGCAATGATCAGATAGCAATACCATTGGCAAAATGCAAAGCAAAAGTGGGAATGTTGTTCCGGCACTTCAAAACAAGAAAAGCCGAACATATGATTATGCTTTATAAAACGTACGTACGTAGTCCACTTGAATATTGCAATATAATATGGTACCCACACTACCAAAAGGATATTGCACAAATAGAGAGTGTACAAAGGTCCTTTACAGCTAGAATAGAAGAAGTTAAAGACCTTGACTACTGGGAAAGACTACAATTCTTAAACTTATATAGTCTTGAAAGGAGAAGAGAACGCTACATGATAATCCAGGCATGGAAACAGATAGAAGGAATTACCGAAAACATCATGGAGCTAAAAATATCAGAAAGAGCAAGCAGAGGTAGATTAATAGTGCCCAAAACCATACCAGGAAAACTAAGGAAGGCACACAGGACATTAATCCACCACGCACCAGCATCGATAATGCAGCGTCTATTCAATGCGCTACCAGCTCATCTGAGGAACATATCAGGAGTGAGCGTAGATGTGTTTAAGAATAAGCTTGACAAATATTTAAGATGCATCCCAGACCATCCAAGACTGGAAAATGCAAAATATACCGGAAGATGCATTAGCAATTCTCTGGTAGACATCGGAGGTGCCTCACACTGAGGGACCCGGGGCAACCCGAACGAACTAAGGTCTCTCTCTCTCTCTCTCTCTCTCTCTCTCTCTCTCTCTCTCTCTCTCTCTCTCTCTCTCTCTCTCTCTCTCCGTTCTACAGTTTAAGAAACTACAACTGTGACCCGTTTTTACATTGGAATTCTCTCTCTCTCTCTCTCTCTCTCTCTCTCTCTCTCTCTCTCTCTCTCTCTCTCTCTCTCTCTCTCTCTACAGTTTAGGAAATTATAACTGACCCGTTTTTTTACAATGTCTCTCTCTCTCTCTCTCTCTCTCTCTCTCTCTCTCTCTCTCTCTCTCTCTCTCTCTCTCTCTCTATTCTATAGTTTAGGAAATTACACAACTGTGACCCGTTTTTAAAATGTAATTCTCTCTCTCTCTCTCTCTCTCTCTCTCTCTCTCTCTCTCTCTCTCTCTCTCTCTCTCTCTCTCTCATTTCTCTCCCTTGTACAGTTTAAGAAAATACAACTGTGACCCGTTTTTACAATATAATTCTCTCTCTCTCTCTCTCTCTCTTCTACAGTTTAGGAAATTACAACTGTGACCCGTTTTTAATGTCTCTCTCTCTCTCTCTCTCTCTCTCTCTCTCTCTCTCTCTCTCTCTCTACATTTATGCACCTCTGTGTATACTATTACGTAATTCCTGTGACCCAGTCATCAACCTTCGGTCGTGTTATCTAAAGGGACAGGGAAATGAATAAGAGCACCAACCAAGGCTCCCATAATGCACCAGTGATTCCGAATGGATTCCGTTTATCAAACATAAACAGTTGTTCCAAAAGCAGATTAGTCCTATTCGTCTTATTGCTACCTCGAGTTGCACACGTTCCATTTTATCTTGTAATGAGTAGATGAACACCATGTCAGACGTACAGTATACACACTAGCACAAGTATATATATATATATATATATATATATATATATATATATATATATATATATATATATATATATATATATATATATATATATATATATATATATATATATATATATATATATATATATATTATGTAATGCCCTGGCCTCTCACTCGAAAGACCGGGGTTCGGTCCCATGGTGAGTCAGAAATTTATTTCTGTAGAACTCGTTTTCATGTGTTCATTTATATATTTGTATGTATATATATATATATATATATATATATATATATATATATATATATATATATATATATATATATATATATATCTATATATATATATATATATATATATATATATATAATATATATATATATAATCTATACATCTATCTATCTATATATATAAGTATATATATATACAGATATATAGATATATATATATATATATATATATATATATATATATATATATATATATATATATATATATATATATATATATATATATATATATATATATATATATATACTTGTAATAATAATAAAAGCTGCAGCATAATATCCTCATGCACTCGGTATGTTCGTGAAGACGTTAGTGGCCGGCATCCCAGATGTCAGTAAATACCAGATCCCAGATGGGATTCCTGTTGGCCGATACTGACTGAAATTGGAGACCGTTGGATGGTGCTGTTCCTTCTTGGCCCCAGGCTCATACATCCGTGCATAATAGTCACGGGCGTCTCATCTCAGCTTTCCTGAAACGTGATACTTAGGGAAAGTTACACACAATATTCAGGAGGTGATCCGCTAATGAAACCCATTGTAACGGAAGCTCTGATTTACGCCTTTTCATTATGCTTTTATAAGTAAGACTCTTTGCTGTAATACTTTTCGTATTCCATGATCTAGACACTATACTAAGGGAAAGTTACATACAGTGTTCAGGAGCTGACCCGCCAAGGAAACATAATGTAACGTAACCGGAAGCGCTGATTTACACCTTTTCATTATGCTTTTATAAGTAAGACTCTTCTCTCTAATACTTTTCGTATTCCATGATCCAGACACTTTACTACCATAAAACAATTCCCCTCGTACTGTGATGATTTATTTGCATTTCTGTCTATTTATTCATTAATTTGTTATTTATCTTTTCTATAACAGATCTCTTCTTTCTGTATTTCCTATTACCCTGTTGGCTTGTTCCATTTGAATAGGGTTCATATTCTGAATATTGATAATGACAACTTCGGTTTGTGAGTACATTTTGTCGTACAAAGAGAATTAAAGATAGATCGTGATACCCTCAAACTCTCTCATCATTTTTTCTTTTACCTAGCTAGCTTTCTTAGGCTAACTTTACTCATTTAAAGTTCTCTACCTCTGATATATTTGCCTAGCGTATATTAGAAGTATTAAGTAGCTTTTGAACGTCAGTTATTTTGACGTTTTTCCTTTTGTTATACTTAATAATTAAATCTGATTCACATAAAATAACCCTCAACATCGTACGGATTCCATCTGTTCCACTGAAGCTTTTCCTTTACAGTCAACCTTGTCTGGTCTCAATAACACAACCATCTTACTTGAAATTCCTCAAAGCCACTTCCATATGCGATGTCTGATTGATATCAATGCCGTTAAGCCATGCATAATTAATTCTGTCTCTAATTGAGTTTATGGTCCTCTTTCCATCAACACAAGACTATATTCTCATTAAGGAGCATTCTTTTTATGTCCACCATTTTCCAAGATCTAGATACCAATTTCAGTAACGAAAGATTAAACGTTCTTATCTAGCAACATCCATTCATTCCCATTTTGTGCTAAGATCTAGAGACCCATTCCATTAGCGTGAGATTCCAGTCTCTCCCGGCAACATCTTCCTTGTCATCCTTTTCCAAGATCTGACTGCTCATTGGTTTCCTAATCCTGTTTACTTCCCTCCGAACGACTATTTCGAAAGTCGTTCACATTCACCTCAAATGACCCCATTAGCTCTCGCCGTGTTCTCTATTGCTTTTTCCATATTATGTCTATTCTCTTCTTTTGTTTCCCCTTATGATGCTATTTTTCCACAATAATGCTTTCATCATTAAGTAAACTCGTCATTCCATGGTTCCAATACTCCTTACGCTGCCCCTAAAACAGCTTGGTACAGGTTCCCAATTCCCTACCATTTTTCTTTTCTCATTATCATACCTCGACATTGTTACCGCGCTGAATGGCTTGGATATGCTGTATAGTGAAATCAATATTGATTCTTAATTTCCAGAAGCAAATAGTCTAGTATTTGAAATAACAGAAAAGGTAAACGTTTTTCCATTTCTAAATGAACAAGTCTTATTCATTTCATCGAGTAAACAAACTCAGGCAAGCAATTTCGATGTTGTTTTATGTAAAATTGTGGTAATGTCATCAGTGTATAACTATGGCCATCTTCTCTGAGTAGTATAACATGTCATTATTTCATGGCTGATAGTAACAAAACATTTATTTTTTCCTTTCATTTGTTCCAATCTGGAACTGTAACAAAGCCACTACTACTGATAACTACGTGGGGACATGTGATTAATCATAATGAATAATAATTTGACGTATTCAAGAGAACATTTCACACAAATAACAGACGCTCAATTAGGGAGGGTATTTTGGAAAGACAGAGGTGGAATGAAACATAAGGTTCATTTTGATTGCTTTGTTATTATAAGACACTGGGAGCTAAGCCCTTAATTATAAGATTGTAGGAGTTGGACCCATTCCTAGGCCTATTCCTAATCCCCTCCTAACATCCTTATCCTTTCTCGAATCCTCCAAACCTAGATTCGAGAGTTGAGATAAGGTTACTTGTGCTATTGGCCTTGGTAGAAAATTAAATTATGCTAATTGTATAGTAAGAGGATATAAAGAATATTGGAAAATTTGTGGTCTTCGGAGAATTTCCAACCATATTCCTTCCGTAGTATACGGAAAGAAGTTATACCCTTGTAATCCTCATACAGAGAAACAATTATCCCTCTCACTCATTCCTTCAGAACCTTTCCCTGTTCAGGCATACCTTACACACCTCTGATAGGCGCTCACTTATAATTATAATTTGATTTAAGTTTTACTGGATCTTCCAGATTTCTTTTTTTCTTAATCAGTGTTTGTACATATGTTTGCCTACGTTAATTTGCGCTTTATTTCAGTTTTCAGTTGCACATTATTTTTCTACTCTCTTGGTTTGTTTACTTATGGCAACTTGTTTTGCGATTTGTGTCTGGTCAAGTCAGTGTTTGTCTTGTTCTCTGATTATTATTATTATTATTATTATCATCATTATTATTATTATTGATGATGATGTAGATATCATTTTTACTGTTGTTGAAGCCGTCCAGATTTAACACGTTTTGTTACTCCAGTGTTAATAATTTGTTATTCAGTGAATGTATAATTTAGGTATCTTCATATTTTTTTCCGATTAGCAATAAATAACACGAATGCAATTTCTGTCACCATTCATTGTTTATTTTCAGGGTCATTTAAAATGTGAAAGGGATTTTCTAAAAATTGTAGCCACTGAATTTCTCATTTAAAACCCCTTTGTATTGAGAAAGGACTACATTTTGTACGTAGGGGTTCTGTGTTTTTGGCAGGGTATGAGAATTATGTAACTTCAAATTTTGGGTGCACTGAACAGGAGGAATGTAAATTTTCACAAAATTCCTTTATTCTTTCTTTAGGTTTATTGGTCTTTACAAGGCTTCTTAATTGACGCTTCTCAAAAATGTTTTCCACTTGTAGATTTTGAAAGCTATACATAATATAAAATGACTGGAAAGTACTACAAATTATAGTCCTTTTTCTCACATGTTCACTGTACTTTTAAGTATATAGCAAGTATTCAAGTATGCATTTCAAAAAGGACTATCAGTTACCAATTATTAACAGTTCTAATGAAGTACTGCAGTCATAAAAAAATATCCACTTATCAAACAACATTGCTCCTAGGAAAGGACATTGTTATTATATTTATTCAGAGGATGAAGAACCCTATTCAGATGGAACAAGCACACAGGTGCCAGTGACTCGACATTCTTCAAGAAGCTTCAGAAAATATGGTGTTCATTTCAAAGACGAAACAGAAGGTAACAGGAAATACAGAAGGAGAGATCAGATGTTAGAAAGATAGCTATTCATTAAATAATTATGTTATTCAAAACGCCGTGAGAGGGATTAATCAGCAACAAGGCCTTCCATTACAAGATGCTACGTGTGGACATGAATATTCAAAGTGTATTATGTTAATGTACCGACGTTATGGTTAATTCTAGAAGCATTAGTTCTCTTTCATGCTCCATCGGTTTCCAATAAGGCCTCTTCTTCAAAGAGAGAGAAGAAATTTTTACTTCGAAGGAACTTCAGCACAGCTTTAGTGGAACTTCGTGAACTTTGTGCGTGTATTAAGGAAAAGTTTCGTGTACATATGTTTATGTATATATTGATATATATATATATATATATATATATATATATATATATATATATATATATATATATATATATATATATTATATATATGTGTGTTTGTGTGTATACATATACATATATATATATATACACAAATATATACATATATATGTATATATATTTGTATATTTATGTCTTTATTTATTTACTTTTTATTTATATTAATGGATAATAAACGAAATGTGAGATAGGTTTAAAGACTCAGAAATGGAAAGAGCAGATGAAGAGTTTGTAAAATTTCATGTCTTGGTTACAGTAACAGAAGGAAGTGTTTGTTTTCAATGGAAGGTAAGAATAAAGAATGAAAAGCATTAAGTGGTGGGAGAAAAAAAAAGGGGTTTATGATTAACACAATTTTGAATTTTGTGTGTTCGTGATAGGAGAGTAATATTTGAGCTCTTGAACGTAAGCACTGTTAATCATCTATTTATAATAATAAAATCCGAGTGGATCTTGTTTGTCCGCCCCGGGTGGGGGCGGGGTAGGTAGGGGATCGGGAGGGTAAGGCAGACATGATACATCCACCCTCCTCCTGCAAACGTGTTTGTCTGCCCCGGGTGGGGACGGGGTAGGTTGGGGATCGGGAGGGTAGGGGAGACATGACGCATCCGCCCTCATCCAGCAAACTTGTTTGTCCGCCCTGGGTGGGGGCGGGGCAGGCAGAGGATCGGGAGGGTAGGGGAGACATGGCTCATCCACCTTCCTGCCTCGCGCAGCGTGGCGCTCGCCATCAACCTTGTATGTAATGATATGCATTATGACAACGAAAGTTTTTATAAGAACTTCTTTTAACAAAGCTTAAAGCCCATATTTGATAGTCATTATGGACCATCCTTTAACTAAGAGTCTTGTTTGGAAAAACCCCGTAGGGGAGTAGCGCCCCCAGTACATCTCACATGGAGCACTGAAAGCATTACTAAAGAACGTTTGATGCATCCCTTTGCCCCAAGATGCACCCACTTTTTAGCCTTTTACTGCACCTCCATTTCCGCTTCCTTCCTCAGTCTACCTGTATAACCTATCTGACAATTACTTCTTAGTGCAGCTGTGGGGTTTTCTCAGTTCCACCTTTAGCTCGTTGGACTTCATCTTATTTATTTTCTGGATCTTTCTGTCTTGCTGTCTTGCCACCCCATCTCCTTCAAAGTTTCGCAAATCAGATCGTGTAGAAAGCATAATTGCACTAACTTTGATTTCATCTTCTCATTGTGAATCCTTTTGCCAATAATTACTCGTTGATCTAAATTTCCTGTTGTTATTGCTAGAAAGAGATCTTTGCCAAATGCCTTTCACTCTTTTCGGGAAATTACTGATCCCCCATCAGAGAAGTCTTGCATAGACTTTTGTCAAAAACTAAATCAAACTGGATACAACTTTGTATCGTACTTGAATCAATTTTCGAGGACAGTTTATATATTCAAAGGCTGTTTCCTTTTTTTTATGTGAGGGCAGACTTTCGAGTTTCCTAGAGACTTACAAAGTTGTGCTATATAGAATCAAGTTTTATATATTTAGGAATATGGTGGGTGAGATTTTGTGGTCGAGAAAGAGGGCCTTCTTTTATTATGCAATTTGTTTCACATTTAAATTTAGTTGCAAAGTCCATCAATATCAAGATTAAACTAGATTAAACTTATTATGAAAGAGAACCCCTTAAGGGGTAACTACTCTGTATTTTTTTATTATTTTTTTTTGCATTATTCCAACAATGGTCTGCGCCCTTAGACATATCACCCTCATCAAATAGAAAATGGAAGTTCTCAAACCACCGAAAGGATAATTGCAAAGAGAAAGTACTTAATCAAAGGGTACTTTCAAATGAGAGAGTACTTAATCAAGGGGTACTTTCAAAAGAGAGAGTACTTACTCAAAGGGTACTTTCAAAAGCGATAGTACTTAATCAACGGGTAATTTCAAAAGATAAAATACTTGACCGCTTGTATATTCGTGCCGAAATATACTTCCAACTTTTTCTACGCTTGATTCTTCTCTCACTGAGGAATATTTTCCAAATACGCATGAAGAAAGGGTAAATGAAAAAACCAGTCATATAAGAAGAGTTTCACCTGACGATTTTATTTCCAAGAATATAAAAGAGGAATTTGATGTCACTGAGAATATAAAAGAGGACTATAAGATCAGACTACGTATAGTGATGTAGGCACTAAGGACAAAGAGACAAGAGATTGTATTATTGTTTTTTTTTTTCTTTTTTTTGGCCTTTCATATTATGCTATAGAAGAACCAAGAGACGGCCGAAGATTCTGCTTCCTGAAAAAGTTGTCGTCATTTTGTAATAGTGACAAGGAATTGAAATATATAAATGTATATGTGTATACACATATATGTATATATACATACATTTATATATATATATATATATAATATATAAAAATACATATATATATATATATATATATATATATATATATATATATGTACATTATATGTATATATATAATATATATAAATATAATATATATATATATATATATATATATATATATATATATATATATATATATATATATATATATATCAACAAATATATATATATAGAAACGGAAAATAATTTCTCCTCTGACTGCAGCAATGTCAGGTTACTGATTGTTGATAAAATTAGCAACTAGTTGCGTTACCGTCTTTCCACTGTAGTAATTAACACTTGTCTTGTTGAAGCGTTGACAGCATAGGAACATAAGCTTAACATCAGATTTAAAATAACGCAAGAATATTGATTCTTTGGGATAATTGTCAAGACGGTAAAAAGTCACCCTGGCCGTCTCTTCTTGAATAAAGTAGTGGGAAAAATTATAACCATATTTTAGTATATTTCACTCTCAAGTATCAAAATATATATTGGATAAACTGCGTTCTAAATCTCCGTGTGAAAAGGTTAATCCATCTCACAGGGATTCCTATTGTCTTAAGGATCGGCTGTAGATCTCTGGTTGTCTGAATCTTTTTAGTTGTCTTGATGCTTCATAGATAATGTAAGGATGATAAGCATTACTTTTCTTATATATAAACTTTCCCTACCAAGGTGCCTCTCAGCAGAGATTCTATCTGAGATTCTAACATACATCAAATGCTGGACAATTGACGAAACACTTCGAAATGTTACGGAGACGAGGAGTAGAAAAAAATCTGTAGTGAAGATTGTGTTCTCCTCGAGGAGAATGAGGAGGGGGAGGAGGAAGATTGAAAAGTTGTAACTGACACGGATCGAACATCAAAATGAACGTGGTATACTTATTCTCGAGTCACTGAACGCGCCGCCTAATCGCCGAGGAACGTTAGACATTCATCGTCGAACGTTTTTACACCTTATTTCAGTGTAGAACGTTCGTCTCTTAACCAGAGTCGTACCTCAACATCACTGAACGTTTAAAACTCAGGGCCGACTGCCATACGTTCCGCAACCGACCGAACTAAATTGATGACCAAGTCACCAAACTTTCGCTCTGAAACTGAACGTCAAACTTTTGCATTAATACCAACCAGTCACGTCATCATCCAACGTTTGTCGCATCAGTATGCTTTCTACCTCTGAACTAAACGTTGATAAAACTCACGCAATGAATGAGATTTATTCCACGGTATGTCAGCAGAGACGACATGAAATGACGATAGAGCATATATTTCGGGCACAATTTCCGGTTAGGTCTGGCGGATTTCAAGGACAGAACAGAGAGTCTACATTCCAAAGGTCCTAAGTAGTCTTTACTGTGACCGAAATTGGTTCCGTTTCTAGGTCTCGAGAATTCCGAGGGCAAGTGAACCCAAAGTCATGCCAATCTTTGCCTCTTGATAAGCAACGTTCAGGATTACTGAATAACCAAAAACTTTAAAAGTTCTTATGGAACAAACGCATCTTTTATATACGTGTTTCGTTATATGATCATCTTCGTGATTAGGATAATATCTGGTTTGATATCTCAGCTGTTATATTGATCTTTCGCTGAAGGATTCTTTGGCTGATGTGTGAGAAATATTCCTTTTTTACTTTGTCTCTCAGATTAAAAGTTTCCGAAAGAAATTCTCAAGATTATTTGTATCTTGGAAAGTTATTTTCTTATCTGCTAAAATTACCGTTTCCTCTTTGATACTGGACTGTAGATTATGAATGTTTACTTTCAACTACTCATGAATATTGGCCTTTACTTATGAATGTTAATGCTTAGCTCATCAGTATTAATAGTAATACTTAGGCCATTGGTATTCATGACACTTTACCCACTTTGATTTCTTCAATGCTGACTCTTGACTCATGAATGTTGGCACTCAGCTCCCTCGTGAATATAAGTCTGCAACTTTTCGACACTAGACGTTTATACACGAATGTTTTCCCTCCGAACGTTCATGGTATTCATGAAGTAACCTTGTATTCTTGACTCGTACTCTCTCCGTTCACTCATTAAAGCTATATATTTTCAGTCCGTTTTCTATTAGGTATTGACTTCCACCCCGTTTTCTATTACTTATTGACTTCCATCATTTTTCCTGTTACTTATTGATTTCTACCCCATTTTCTGTTACTGACTTCCACCCCATTTTCTATTGCTTACTGACATCCAGGCCGTTTTCTGTTGCTTATTGACCTCCAGGCCGTTTTCCATTAATTATTGACTTCCACCCCGTTTTCCATTACTTATCGAATGCCAATCAATTTTCTATTACTTGATGACTGCCACCCTGTTTTCTATTACTTACTGACTTCCACCCCGTTTTCTGTTACTTATTGACTTCCACCCCATTTTCTATAAGTACTTATTGACTTCCTACCCATTTTCTATTTCTTATTAACTTCCACCCCGTTTTCTATTGCTGATTGACTTCCACCCCGTTCTCTATCGGTGATTGACTTGTAGGGCGTTTTCTATTATTACTGACTTCCAGGCCATTTCCAATGAATTCAACCAATGATAGCACTTGATTTTGTATTCATTATTCATATGAATGTTGCCATCCAACTAAAAACGAAAAGTGAAAGGAAAAGCAGAGCAAAAATCAATTAAATCTGTAATCTGTACGCAAAAGAAAATACGTACATCACACATACACATACATACACCGGTACGTACACACTTAAATCGCTTCCCAGACACCTTAGTCATCAGAACCATTAAATGCACAAATATATATATGTATATTGTATACTTATACATTACTATTTTACAACATTACAACAGCAACATAACACCAAATACCATAACCCTATAACCATTTATATGAGATCTGTTTTTCTAAATCTACGCAGAAGCCGGTCTTACATACTGAGAACGAGAGGGATCCGTTCAGGCGAGCGAAAAGGAAAGCGGAAAACTGTCAGCGGAACGAAAAGCCACTATATTTCATGGCATGGTGCCATGCCTCATCCCCCTACGAGAGGCATTACCACCATGGTTTGACTCTATAGTTTTTTTTGTTATAGTCATTGATAGGCAGCATATCTCTTATTTTCTTATGTATATATTTGGCCTTTCTTCCATAATTGCCAGTACATATTTTAACTTGTAAGTGAAGAAACGTTTTCTCACAGATACAATACTTGTTATTCTGAACAAGAAATCGAAATGTCTTCAGAAGATCTACATCATCACGTAACTATAAAACTTGAAATCGCTGAGCGTATTTTCACAGTTGTTAAATTCTATTTAATTTCTTAGCTTGACTCCCCATTGATCTCTGCAGCAATCCTCCTTACAAAGGGATCGTAACTGTCCTTTCCTAAGCTTTGGTTATTCAGTAATTCAGGTCAGCTGTTATAATGGTCGATTAGCTTTCAGTTCAGTGAAATTCGAGGCACCTTGGCACACACACACACGCACACATACATACACAACCACGTACACACACACACACACACACACACACACGCGCGCGCGCAGAGAATAGAATTTACATGCCTACAGATGGCGATTTATTCTTCTTCTCATTTAAATTCAGAGAAGACGACAACATTCAGGGAATGGTTATCGTACAGTGGCGAATCTCCTCCATTCATAAAACAGTTTTCTACGTCAGGAATGTGTAATGTAATGGTTAAGAAGAAAAACTGTCTTATATTTATATTTATGCCTTCAGTGGAAACTCTAAAGAGAGAGAGAGAGAGAGAGAGAGAGAGAGAGAGAGAGAGAGAGAGAGAGAGAGAGAGAGAGAGAGAATATTAGTTGTTAAAACATCCATCTTGACGCCCATTTTAGAGTAAGTCTGTGGCTAACACACAAAAAGGAACTGCATGAAATGCTTAAAAATTTCAAGTACTGAACATTTTACCAAATTTGCCACGAGTGCACCTTCATGCAATTGGTGGTGAATTTATGTCAAAATGTTTTGTATACTTGTCATGTGACCGTTAAATCTGAGCGACGTGACATTAAATCAGGTTTCATACAGGTAAACTGTTCTGTTCGAGACGAATGTGAATTTGAAAAATGACAGTAAATAACTTCACGATTGTGGCTTGGGAAATTGAAGACTTGGTCATTTCAATGAACATTTAAAATGATTTTTTAATTATTATATCAATCGAGAAATCAGGGGTTTATTTTCATTTGTGAATGGGCTTTTGTTGTTCAGAGATTAACTGATTAGAAAAAGCATTGTACCTCTAAACGCGATAATCCTTTTTTTAATTTATTTTTTTAGATATTTTCTGTCCTAACGAGAGAAGTGAAACTCCCGTATCATATCGAAGAAATTATTAATAAATATAAATAACTATTCTTCACTTGTGTTAACGTCTCACTAACGAAAATCAAGAGTTGATAATTATTGCAGAGTTCGCATTTGAAATAAATTGACCCGAAAAAAAAAGTCAAAGCTATTTTAGGCTTGACTGAAAAGGATATTATGATTTATGCATGAATTTTTGCTTCCACTTTTGACCTCATAAAAACACTTTTATCAAAATTTATATCCTGGCGCTCATAACGGAAAGTTATATAGCGAAAATTAATGCACTTGAAAGTTGGCTTCATAGAAAAATGTTTACAACGCGAGTATCTTGTGTCACTAATTCACTCAACTCAAAGTCACTAGGAAAAACTATTTTCTTTTATAAGAAATCTGCTAAATTCTCAAGTAGAATTTGGCTTTTAATAAGAAAATGAATAATTGCTTATTACTAAGTGTTATTACAAAGTCACGGTACGATTCTGAGGGCATATTATGTCTTAACAAGCGAAAGGTATCGGAACAATGGCGTCCAGTGTTATCTGTCATTTTGAAAAATAATCCTACGCCACTCTCTCTCTCTCTCTCTCTCTCTCTCTCTCTCTCTCTCTCTCTCTCTCTCTCTCTCTCCTCCGTGAATCACTGCCAAGACTGTTTCCTTTCTCCATTTCTTCTTCTTCTTCTACTTTTCAGGGAGCTTTGGAGACGTTCCAACTGGATCAGAGATTTGTTTTAAGTTTCGAATAAACTTTTTTGTTTTTTTACTGTTAAAGATGAAAAGGAGTGTTGACGACATTCTCAAGAATAAAACAGAACGCGGGCTATTTGTTTTCCTTCTCTCGCGTCATCTAGGATTAATTTACAGTTGACGTTCTCTGTCGTACTTTCTTGTCTGTCGCTCTCTCTGTCACTTTCTCTCTGTCCCTTTCTCCTTGGGTGAATATATCGAAACGTTAATCAGTGTTAATCTTTGGGAATATGGTTTAGATAAGGAATACATTAATAAGAAAGTGTTAATCTCGGGAACACAATTCAGATAAGGAATTCAATAATACACAGGTTTTTCACCCACGTTTTGTCAGTAGCTTTCTCTCTCACTTTCTCTCTGTCACTTTCTCCTTGGGTAAGTATATCGAAACATTAGTCTGTGTTAATCTTTGGGAACATAATTCAGATAAGGTATTCAATAATACGAAAGCTTTTCGATCACTTTCTCTCTCTCACTTTATCTCACTTTTCTCTCTCTCTCTCTCACTTTCTCCTTGGGCAAATATATCGAAACAGTCAGTGTTAATCTCTGGAAATATTCAATTAAGGCATTCATTAATACGAAACCCTTTTAATCACTTTCTCTCTGTAACTTTCTCCCAGTCACTTTCTCCTTGGGTAAATCTATCGAAGCATTAGTCAGCGTTAGTCTTTGGGAGTAAAATTCAAACAAGAAATTCATTAACACAAAAGCTCCGCGAGTGTTTGTAACATCTCGGTAATTTCTAATGTTAGCGAAGGATAAAAAACACGGAAGTTCAATCTTGCCTCCAGTGCTTGCGGATTTCTGTCTTAGCGTTTTACTTAAGAGAGTAATAAGAAAATGATCTTGGGGAAAAAATATCTATAAGATATTGGTTTTTATTTTACTCTATGTGTGTGTGTGTCCTTCAGACAACCGTTCCTTTTCGAGTTAGAAAGAAGATAATTAAGGGATTATTAAAGATTATCTACGCACCCATATCTGCGTAAGTCATTCTCTCCTTATCTAGGATATGTGTGAAAAAGTTATTTATAGGAATATGGATAGGGAAAATGGGACAGTATACAATCCCAAGAACTATTTAAAAAAAGAAAAAGATACAGCAAATACCGAGAAACTCCGGGAGTTTGTGCAGCCTTATACCATTCAGTGGAAAAGAGACAAAAATGTTATTATCAGTTATCAATACGCTGCATCTATCGTCTATCGTTAATTACGGTTATAGAAAGGGAAGAGAGGGTAGAGAAGGTAAACCCTAGTTATATTAGTCTTTAACTTCACGCGCAACACCTTAGATTGTACAAATGGCGCCTCAACCAGTCAGTAAGAAGGAAGGTAGGCCCAAGAGCACCCTTCGCTATTCTCTCTCTCTCTCTCTCTCTCTCTCTCTCTCTCTCTCTCTCTCTCTCTCTCTTGTCCTAAAGGACGTGCAGGTTCTCGCAGGATTTTGACTTGCTGTCCAGAAGGCACATCTTGCTGAGGAGCTCCTTGGCCGCATGAAGACTCAGGGACGTCTTCGAAGCCGACATCTTTTTCATGCGCTTTCGGTGGGCTGCCAAGCGTAGACGCACCTGGTCAGGGGAGAGTGGAAGAAACGGTCATTTTCCGAGAGCTCGGTTTCACGCGATGAGGTATCACGTTAGTTCCTTCAACAGCACATAGAATTTTGATTAGATAGCTGCACGTAACCAGAGATACTGAAAACTGATAGGAACGTTCAAATGACTTGAATTTTCAAAACACGAATAATCTCATAGTCTTGGAGAAATTTTAAGCGTGAGCAGCGGCAGGAGTAATGGTGACATGCATAGTACTAGAACGGTAGCGTAGATTCCACTCGCAAGGAAGGATTGGAGAAATTTTAAGCGTGAGCAGCGGCAGGAGTAATGGTGACATGCATAGTACTAGAACGGTAGCGTAGATTCCACTCGCAAGGAAGGATTGGAGAAATTTTAAGCGTGAGCAGCGGCAGGAATAATGGTGACATGCATAGTACTAGAACGGTAGCGTAGATTCCACCCACAAGGAAGGAGGAAGGACGCTTTAAAAAATTATTTAGGGAGTACATGTACGGAATGAAAACCTCCTTGAAATGACACGAATCACATCCATAATAAACCTCTACAGATCACACAAGAACAGAGAGATAGTAGAGGAAAGAGCGCTTGTTCACGTTCTACTGAGACACCGCTCACTGAGAAACACCTGAGTGACTAATGAATATTTGGCCTCACCTGCTTGACTATCCCTACGAGAAGTTCATCCACGTTGTGCTGGATGCCGCTGGATGTCTCAATGAACTTGCTGTCGTGGCAACTGGCCAGGGATTTGCCCTCTGTCAAAACAAACGTCCCCATTAAACACAGATCACCTCTTGTTTGTGCCAGTACCCCTCCGCAGCATATACGATCTTTTATCAGTAAATGCCTACGTGTGGGTGTAAATTGTGCAGGCTTAAGTTGATATGAAAGACTACTACACTACTTACTATACAAGAGAAGTTGCATGGCAGGAGTCTCATTTGAGAAAGTAAGACAGGAGAGGAAGGGTGGCACGGTAGGTGAAGCAAAAGACAGAAAAAGAAGGCTGAAGTTTCTTTGGTAGCATGAAGACTTTTTTTTACCCGTTTCTGTCAGATATATTTGTACAGTAAATATATATACACACATATATATAGATATATATATATATATATATATATATATATAAATAAATGTATATATATAATATATATATATATATATACATATATATTATATATTTATATATTCATGTATTTATTTTTTGTATATATATATATATATATATATATATATATATATATATATATATATATATATATATATATATATATATATATATATATGTGTGTGTGTGCACATTATATCTTGTGCCCAGGAACAAGCTTCACTGACCATCGCTGGTGACAATCCTAGACCGAGCCAAGTCGACCTTATTACCGACGACGATCACTGCCTTGTCCTTAGTATAGTTCTCCCGCCAGAGGTAATTCAGTGTATCCTCAGCCTTCTTGAAAGAGCCCTTATCCGTGATGGAGTAGACGACGACGCATGCGTGAGGGTCGTACGTCGTCAGGCAGTTCTCGACCTGTTGGAAGCATGAGACGTAATGTTGACAACAACTCTGTTACAAAAATTCGTTTGAAATTGAAGATGAAGCATGCGACAGGAAGATAGAGTATTATGACGAGATGAAAGACATTTTAACCTTTAATTAGCCTAAGACTATCATGCTCTTTCAAGTTAGACATTTGATAAGCCCTTTCAAATCGTTGTTTTGGGGAATTAAGAAAAAGATACCTAGGTAGCTCATTGATTGCAGCTTGCTATGTTTTGGGCAAACGGTAAGACAAAATAAAATAAAATGTCAGATTGAAAATTAGAAAAACTGTTGATCCCAAATAAGATTTTTCAGATTATTCAAGATAGCCAAATGATACAATTTAGGTAATCTTGACAGCATTTTGGGTCAGTGTTTTTGCTTAGCTTCAAAATATTCTAGAAAAGAGGAAAATGATTTCGAAGAAAAACAAACAAAAAAAGAGATCTTGCCATCTTGCTAGCCTCCTTGAAAACTGACTTATACTTCCGGCAAATAGAACTTTAGAAGAGGAATAGGAAAAGTGGTTAAAAAAAAAAAACGATGGCTTGGGATCTTGCCATCTTACCAGCCTCCCAGGACACTGATCATACACTTCAGGTGAATGGAACTTTAGAAAAGCTTAGATTAAAACTAATGAAAACAAACAAATAATGCGCCGAGGTTTCTTCGGCGCAATCGAGTTTTCTGTACAGCGCATAATGCTGTATAAGACTCTCGATGTGCTGCAGTATGAAACTCTCAACCGTGAGCGGGTAGCGCTCAGTTGCTCCCCAGATGCGTTCAAGTGAAGATGCGTCGGCGTCTGGCACCTCTAGCGGTGCCAGACGCATGATTATGGCTAACTTTAACTTAAATAAAATAAAAACTACTGAGGCTAGAGGGCTGCAATTTGGCATGCTTGATGGTTGGAGGGTGGATGATCAACATATCAATTTGCAGTCCTCTAGCCTCAGTTTGTAAGATCTGAGGGCGGACAGAAAAAGTTCGGACGGACAGACAAAGTCTTTTCAATAGTTTTCTTTTACAGAAAACTAAAAAGTTGACTTGAGATCTTGCCAACTTGCCAGCCTCCAAGGACACTGTTCATACACTTCCGACAAATAGTACCTCGGAAAATGTTTAGATTTTGGGAGCAGAAAATAGTTACACAGATCATTTATCTCCTCACCGACATCTCGATGGCCGGATGGTCGATAAAAATGACTTCACTTTCTTCCCCGTCCAGCAGGACCGACACGCTCTTCTCGCCGAACTCGTCATCTGAAAGAAAAGAAGAATATATGGGGCTGCGTCTCTTCACCTGTTATTTCTTCACTCATCACTTCAGCCAAATCATCATCATCATCGTCATCAGAATGTTACATTTGAGTGGAGGCTATAATTCTCTGCCCCTGCCATCACTATTCGTTATAGCCGTACACATCCTCGAGCATTATGGATCATTAACTGGGACCACGGCTCTTCACCTGTGGTGACTTCATTCATCACTTCAGTCAAAATAATAGACTAGAGGACATTGCTACTAAGTTATATAAATTTTGGGGAAATCTGCTCTCTAGCCAAGTACAGCATTTCATTTTATATAGCAGAATTCCACTTAACTAACCCAGTACCTAAACCAAACTGCCGTTTTCAGAATAGCTCTTAACACGACTTACCCAGCGAGGCGTCGTAAGTATTGATGTATTCTGAGGTCATGAACTGGGTCACTAAAGATGATTTTCCAACTCCGGATTCTCCCAGCAAAACGACCTGCAAGAAGAAGAAGAAGAAAAAGAGAGAAGTCAGAATTTATCAAAATTCAGAGGCCTAATGAAGAGAGGAAGGTTATCGGAATCAATAAGGCAGCAATAGGGATATGGTTTGGATATGACCTGTGTATATATCCATCTAAAAGGTAGACCATGCAACTGTTAAGAGCCTGCTTCAATTTCTTCCCAAAACTTTATATATATATATATATATATATATATATATATATATATATATATATATATATATATATATATATATATATATATATATTATATATATGTAGATAATCATATATATATATATATATATATATATATATATATATAATATATATATATATATATATATATATATAATATATATCAATACAGCTGAAAGCCAAAGACAAAAGTGGAAACAGAAGCATCTGCAATTAGGTCCAAGTGATTTAGTAAATATTTGATTGCAGCTGGAAACACAAAAATGGAGGCAAAACTAGCTGCAATTACATCCCAGTTGTTGCTTAATAAGTATATAAATGCAGATGGAAAACACAAAAGCTACAATTACCTCCCAGTCATTTAACAAATATATGAATGCAGCTGAAAACAAAAGACAAAAAAATGTAAAAACACTCGAGAGACCAGCCATCACCACACCCACAGTATACAGAAGAGACACTCTTTGTCTTCCTTACCCGATACTTTGCCACCTCGAGTTCGGACTCTGAAGAAACGTACGAGGACCCACAGCACGACCCCTCGAAGGGCGACCTCTCACCGCTTCTGCCACTTCGGCTGGAAGGCCTAAGGGGTGGGGGGAGAAAGGGGAGGGGAATTGGGAGTGTTAGAGGCAAAGTAAATTGAGAATACTGGCTCCTGAATGCTCTGATATTCTATTGGTAATTATTGATGGAATCGTGTCTCTAAGTTAAGCTCAGACTTCATAAGCTATAGTCCATTTATTCGTTTCAAAAGGAAAAATTAAAGAATGAATAAAGTTCTTTTTATTAACAATGAACATTATAATCCTACGCTGTTACTTAAGAAGGAATAAGGCATTGTTCCTGTACAAATAAATCCTGCAGAGAATAAGGCCTTGTTTCTGTACAAACAAATCATATCGTAATATTTGAGCGCTTTTTCCTGTATTTTAGAGTAGGTTAAATTCACCACTTGAGAAAGGGGACGTGAGACATCACAATATGGATGGTGAATTATTTTTAAAGTGAATATTATTTAGGATTGGTTATCAATCCTTATATTTGTAAGTAAATAGGGGAACAACACTTCACTTTTTCGAAAACTACCTTCTAGACAAAAACAAAGTTTCACTTTTTTTAATAATTATTTATAATTATGATTTTATCAGAATGACTTTGATCAGAAAAAAGCAGCACTACTTTTGAAAAGCGCATTGAAAAAACACAAGAAATCAGATCGCTAAATAAAAATCTGAAAAATACTACGGTAAAAAAAATTGAATTCAAGCACAAAAAAAGACAGATTACTAGAAGAGTCAAAATGAAACCAAACAGCTAAAAAACGACCTCCCTAAAGATTTACCTTTCATTAAGAACAGACAAGATGCTCTGAGTAGTACATTCGTCCACATGCAAGCTGGAAGCTGACCTGAAAAGATGCAGATTGGCAAAAAAAAAAAAAAACAACAACAGGTTTTGACAACACTAAATCTTTTGACTGTTCTTTTCT
>NC_089745.1:37900489-37947989 GCF_040412425.1 Macrobrachium rosenbergii
AATGACTCATCCGGGAGTGCCGGTCATATTATTATTATTATTATTATTATTATTATTATTATTATTATTATTATTATTATTATTATTATTATTGTTTTTTGATTGTTAAAGAATCATCTTTCCAAAGCTCATGAAATTAGTGAAATCTCAAATGGAAATTAGCAGTCGAATGTGGAAAGCTGCCTTCTTAAACTTGGAGCTCCAGCTATTCTTTTCCCGATCAAAACCTCTATTTTCTGTTGTTTTCTACAACCTAAATGAAATTAAGGATGATTAAGTACGGCTTTTGAAAACAGTGACATTTCTTTTTTGGTAATTTTCTAATGCCAAGTCAACATTTTTTCAGTACTGACTGAATCAACTTTTGAGTCGAATATGTATTTTTGCAGTCTGTCAACATTGCACTGTTCATTGTAATCTTGATATTTGACAGACTGATAATGATAATTGCTATACTAATGATGATAATTAACATACTGATCATGATAATGGCAGATAATTGACAGGCTGATAATAATAAACAACATTAATAATGATAACTGACAGACGAATAACGATAATTGAAAGAATAATAACAATAATTGACAGACTAATAATGATAACTGAGACTAATGAAGATAATTGACAGTCTAATATTGATAACTGACAGATTGATAATGATAACTGACAGATTGATAATGATAACTAACAGAATAATAATGAGAAATTGTAGACTACTAATGATAAATGGCAGACTAATAATGATAATGACAGACTAATAATGATAATGACCCGATTATTAATAATTATAATTGTCAGACAAGGCTTCATCTGTAACTGACAGAAGGTAGCAGTTTCTGTCGTGTACAGCCACTGCATACTGCCTGCCACTACTAAGTTACCCAATACATTAAAACACTTTACATAAGAAATATATATATATATATATATATATATATATATATATATATATATATATATATATATATATATATATGAAATTTTTTATCACATCGTGATTTATGTACAATCATGAAGCTACAAATATCGCTTAATGTCAAATTCACGTTCCTTGGGAATACCCCCGATGGGGAATTATCACCGGAGGGGAAT
This sequence comes from Macrobrachium rosenbergii, assembly GCF_040412425.1. Classification (NCBI taxonomy): domain Eukaryota; kingdom Metazoa; phylum Arthropoda; class Malacostraca; order Decapoda; family Palaemonidae; genus Macrobrachium; species Macrobrachium rosenbergii. The sequence goes on from NC_089745.1 coordinate 37,901,582, forward strand.
TTATAAGTGATAAATGCACTGGTACTGACGAGTCTCTAACCCACGACACCGATACTTATCCAGCGACTCCAGTCGACGTTCTACCCACTGAGCAAGTACTAGTCCATTTATCACATATATATTCCCCTTCGGTGATAATTCCCCATCGAGGGTATTCCTGAGGTAGCGTGATTTTGATATTAAGCGACATTCGTAGCTTCATGATTATATATATATATATATATATATATATATATATATATATATATATATGTATATATATATATATATATATATATATATATATATATGTTTATGTATGTATATATACATGTATATATATATATATATATATATATATATATATATATATATATATATATATTATATATATATATATATATATATATATATATATATATATATATATATATATATATATATATATATATATATATATATATATATATATATATATATTATATATATATATATATATATAATTTGTTCAAAGTCATGTGTTTTTGGCATACTTTGCTTTCTATAATATCACAAATGAACAATTGCAATTCATTCTGTGTTCACGTTCCATGGTATAGTTTCATCAACTCAGAAATAAAGAAAAAAATAGATTAAAAGAGTCAAGCCACAATAGACCGATAACAACGTAAGCCATTCGATAAGGGTCAAGCCACAAAGGGTTCACTGAAATCACAAGTTAGGCCTCTATTTCTAAATATAAAATATATTAGGACAAAATTTCTATGAAACGAGCAGGACTTGGACAAAACAAACAGGAACTCTAGCGAAGGTGAGCATAGGAGCGTTTCAGGCGTCCAGCTCTCTCGTCCAGGGTTTAGGGAAGAAGAAGAGGAAGAATAAGAAGATGATAGGGTAGGAGGTTAGAGCTAAAACGACTGACCTGCTCGTGAGCGTGTGCACGCTAAGGTTGCTAGCTGACAATCTGCGTATAAATAAAAAAAAAAAATAGAGGGTATAACGACTCCTTAGTAGCTGCCAAGTTAACTATAGAAGCTTCTAATAGCTTCCATTAGCTTCTAGCACCTTCTACTAGCTTCTAGTAGCTTCTACTAGCTTCTAGTAGTTTCTACTGGCTTCTTACTACCTACGTGGTTAAGTTCTAAGGTTAGGAAGAATCAGTAATCTTGGTGAAAGGAATACGGCGTTAGCTGCAAATTTCATGTTTCACGCTAGATGCGCATTCACTGTATATATAGTTGCCTTTCTTTATGGTCCCAGATGAAGAACTATCGTTTCGTACTTTTAAGCTTGTCTACATGTTTAGCAATCAGTCTGTCTACTTGGAAGAAGATATATGTATGTGTATATGTATATATATACACATATATATGTATATATAAAATATATACTGTAAATATATATATATATATATATATATATATATAATATATATATGTATATATTTTATAAATATATATATATTATATATATATATATATATATATATATATATATATATATATATATATATATATATATAAATTATATGTACAGTATATATATTTATATATCTGGTAACTAGTGTGAGTTTCCAGTTTTGATTCTTCATAATTTGGTAAACATTTCTGACTGCATTCTCATTCTTCAAGAGTCTGAGGCTCCAAAATCCATATCAGAAAGCTCACCATTATTTGATAGCCTGAGAGACTTACATTGAAAAAAATATGAATGTAATCTCAACGTAATCTCAACTTGGAGATTACTGTAAGATTTATGATAGGAGAGAGAATTTCACCTTTTCAGAATGTGACTTGATTTGGAATGTTCTAATTTTACGTTAGTCCTTGTTTTCATTGTTTACATTATACTTCGTTATAGCTGGCATCCTACTATTCAAACATTTTTGTTTTGTGTTTACATTAGATATTTATAAATGCTCTTTAAGTTGGCTTAACCTGGAAAAAAAATTAAGAAAAGACTGGTTTTCATTTCTTGAAAGTTATTGTTATCTAAATATCCAGAAGTAAATAAATAAATAAGTAAATAAAGTATAAATTAATAAAAAAATAAATAATTAGATATATAAAAAGCATCATTTTTAAATAACTCATTGTTATGTTTACGAGTCGATATCAAAACCCTCGATTAATCCGGAGACGAGAAAAGGTATTTTTATTCTGGAAGTGATAGAGTATCCGTAGAATACTTCATTCCATTTTATAGTTGATATATACGGTATATGTATATATATATATATATATATATATATATATATATATATATATATATATATATATATATATATTTATGTGTGTGTGTGTATGTATATACTGTATCTATGTGTGTTTATAATATGTAGGTATACACATGTGTATATATGTGTATATATTTGATGTGTGTGTGTGTGTTTATAATATATATATATATATATATATATATATATATGTACATATATTTAATATAATATACATATATATATATATATATATATATATATATATATATATATATATATATATATATATATATATATATAATTAATTTCCACTACAATAACACTACACGTATAACATTAATCGTTATAATTTACTTGTAATAAACGAAATGAATCCTTCATCAGCAGAATAATGGTAATATGACACTTAATACTTTCTGTTAAGCAAGTGAAAATACCTTTCTGTTTACTTTTTGAACAATTTAGGCTTACTAATTCCTAATTCCTATGAATTTTCGAATATATTTATTCTTTTATGAAAATAAATAAATATTGCGAAAATATTTGTGATTTCAACATTAAAAAGGTTCACATCCTCATCCATAATTGCTAACAGTGTTTGATACTTCAGCCTTTATAAACTGTTATTTGACTATGATGCTAAATTGTGTTTTAGTGATTTTCTGCTTCCAAATTATCTTTCCCCTGAGATGTGGTCTCATAAATACTTCATACATTCTCTTGAGTCCTTTTCTTTCATGTATTTATTTTGTTCGTACATTTTTGTTGTTATTTTTGATTCCATTGAATTTTTTTACGATTTTTTTATATGCAGTGTTGTTATAGTCTTTACGCTTTCTAACGTTATTTCTCAACCGTGCTTCATTTCCGTTTGGTAACTGCCTTTACTCACCTCTTCATCGTTGCGTGCTTATTCCTTCAATTATGAAAACATATTTTTCCAGTTATTTTGGCGTGCAATATCAGTAATGTACAAAAGGGCATCAGCGCCTTGAGAACGAAACCTCTTGCGCTAAACATCTCCACATTTCACAAGATGTGGTTCGTATACCCTTCAAGGTGCCGTGCGTCGGTTAGGTCATTCATCATGAAAAATAAATTGCTTTGTGCAAAATAAGGAAAGTGTTTTTAGCACGCGTGTGTCTTAAGGGGAAGGGGAAAAGGTGTTTAGAAGGATAAATGTGCCCGCGAGCGTGGAAGCACGTGAAGAAAATCTTAACGTATGAGAGTAGAAGATAGTCTGGCTGGCGTGTTTGAGTGCAGTGAAAGTCAAAGTGAAAGCAAAAAGGGAAAGTAAAACTTCGTTTGAGTGCTTGCCCCGATGACATAACTAATCGCACAATTCTCTCTCTCTCTCTCTCTCTCTCTCTCTCTCTCTCTCTCTCTCTCTCTCTCTCTCTCTCGTTCTTCCTCTTAATTTCTCAACGTAAAAGAGCTTCGTTTCCTCTTCTAATTTGCCGTTTCTAAATAGTTTTCTCCCTTTTTTTCTGGAAGCAAAAATTCACGTCCTGATCTCTCTCTCTCTCTCTCTCTCTCTCTCTCTCTCTCTCTCTCTCTCTCTCTCTCTCTCTCTCGATGCAGTTTAGGAAGCACTGACCCACAAAAATTGCAGGCATAACAAAAACCTCAAATGTTTTGAACAAATGTGTAACAATTTTTTTTAGCAAGCGACGCCAGGCACAGGTGGCCCCTTTGAATTTGGAAACAAATAAAAAACAAGAATTCGGAATTTTTAAACACAGAAAAAAATATTGAGACAGGTGCACTGAAGTGTATAAGCAGTGACAGATTGGCATGGCACGGTACGACCGAAGACAGAGATGAAAGGTCAACGAGATACTGGAAAGTTGACCCGGAAATGACGTCATGCACTGTCTGGATTTACCTTGGCGACAGGCGTGGGGACAGATACGGAGAAGTACTGGCTGACGAGCGGCGCCTGTAACGTAGTATTAGCAGTAGTAGTAGATGTCACGTGACTTTGGTGTTCATGAATGACTCTTGTCGTTCATTCATTCCTTCTTTTTTTTGGTTAACTGACATTTACGAGTTTTGTTACTTTATTTTCAAAGCAGATATGTTCAGTTTAGCTGTGAATTAGCCACAAGGTGATTGAATGGTTCAAAGACTTCAGTTATTATTGATCGGAAGAGGTAAATGACTGGTTTTTAGGATTCCTTGAAAATAAGGAAAAAAATACTGGAAAATGTACTGAAATTTATTCAGTATAACTATATTCCAGTTCCCTATGCTGACAGACATACGCCTTTTTTGTTTCTTATTATAAAATAGATTGTTATAAAGGTTACTCTTTGAAAATAAAGGGTTATTATTAAAAAATGTAAGGAAATATTTACAACAAAAGTATATACCAGTGTCCTGTGCTGGTTAACATAAACCTTTTTGTTTCTTATTATAAAAAAGATAGTTCAATAAACCTTGTTTGTTTTCTTAATTATGAAATATAAGTAGGTAAATTTTGTTCCTTATTATAAAAATATTGTTAATTGAACCTTGTTTTTCTTCTTAATTATGAAATATAAGTAGTTAAATTAAGTAAAAGTGCAAAAAAAAAAAATCACGAAAAACCGACCTGCTGATTGGCGAATGGCCTCCGTCTGTTATAGGCGGGGCCGAGAGTTGCCTTCTGAAGAAACAATACTCCAGGTCAGTACAAAGGTTATGGTAGTGTTTCTCACATTGATATTTAGGGTCCAAGATGATTATTTTGACATTCGTAAAGTGTTCCACTTTGATCGAGGCTTCTATTCCGTACTGATGTTATTTTGTACTTAAAAAATATGTAGTTCGTGGTATTTTGTACTTGAAAATATGTTGTTCGTGTTATTTTGTACTTGAAAATATGAAGTTCATGTTATTTCATACTTGAAAATATGTAGTCCATGTTATTTCATACTTGAAAATATGTAGTTCATGTTATTTCATACTTGAAAATATGTAGTTCATGTTATTTCATACTTGAAAATATGTAGTTCATGTTATTTTGTGCTTAAAAACATGTCGTTCGCGTTATTTTGTACTTCAAAATATGTACATGTTATTTCGTACTTAAAAATATGTAGTTCCTGTTATTTTGTACTTAAAATATGTAGTGCATGTTATTTCATACTTAATGATATGTCGTTCATGTTATTTTGCACTTGAAAATATGTATTTCATGTTGTTTTGTACTTGAAAATATGTAGTCCGTGTTAATTTGTATTTAAAAATGTGTAGTTCATGTTATTTTGTAACTAAAAATATGTAGTTCAGTATTTATAAAATTAGCATTGTGAATGAAATTTTAAAAAAGGAAAAAATAATTCCGAGAATTTTCCATCACTAATAGTCTAAAGGCGTGGAACACAGTGAAAATCAAGGCTATTAAGACTAAACGTAATTCTTACTATTATTTAAATCATGTCATTGAAGGGAATTTAAAAATGTCAATGACTACCTTAATATCTATACTTATGTTTACTTTCCTTTTCTGTAAGTTATTATAAATATATAAATGCAGTAAGGTTGAAAATCTAAGTATAAAAGAAATGAATATATGTTATGTATATATGTATAAAAATAGCATTTTAAGAATTATACATACACACTGCTATACTTACAGCTACTGTATATATATATATATATATATATATATATATATATATATATATATGTATATATAGATACATATACATATATGTATGTATATGTGTTTATATATATATATATATATATATATATATATATATATATATATATATATATATATTCTAGCATACATGTAGCAAATAAGTACATTTCTTCACATATTCATGTATTTGTAGATACTCATGCCTATATACATAGTGTATACATTTATACACATATCTACGTAATACTTCACTCATTCATTCTAATTGAAATGTAAGTCACAAGTCACCATCAGCTTATAAGATCAAAGTCAAGTTCCAAGATAAATAAAAAGATTTAGAGAAGCTGCAGAAGTCACGGTATTATTTAAGCTGAAGGATATTCCACCGTTTACAATTACTTTTCTTTCAGAATGTTCGTCCTTCCAGTAATGGCTACTTTGCAAAATCTGATTATCACCTGACCGCTGACCTTTTATCCCCTGATGGTGACTAGAAGTGTCAGAATCTCTTGAAGGAAATAATCTGCGTAGAGAACGTGAGTGAGGAGTATAGGAGGCAAGGGGGTTGTGGGGGGAAGGGGGTTGTTTTATATTTTGCTGTTCTGTACAGGTCTTGCACGTGATGCGTAAACGCCTTCCACCAACCTTGGAGATAACCGCTGCTGACATGACACGGGTTCACACCCTAGGGAGTGCTGCCTTCTGTTGTTGCCACTAAAGAAGAGGAATTGAGATTAGGTCACTCTCTGTCGCTCTTGTTGGGTTTGTTTTGAATCTTTCTCTTTCTAAACTGCAGAGCTTGGCAGTGAACTTTGCTTTCTAGAAGCTTTCCCGTTCTCGGGCTCCGTCTGTAGTCGGTTGTTGCTCAACTTCAGAGATATAAAGTTTTGAAAGAGGTTCCAGGTCGAACCTAATAGTGTTAGAGTAGTTTCAACCCAAGCTCTTAATGTAAAGACTTCGTTCAGAATGACCGACTGCTTTCATATCTATTCTCTATGTATCGTCTATTAGTTTCGTATCAGGATTAGTCTCTATAAGAGTCAATGGAAGTTTTATTCTGCATGAACAATATGATTTGCAATATTATCCCACATATCATAAATAGTTAGACTTGTTTACCATTCATTTGCATTATACTCTGAATTTATAAAATCCATTTCTCTGTGAAAAAATGGGGAGTTTCCAATAAATCTAATTTCTTATTGATATTGATTTCATAATTTTAAAACTTAGACTAATTTTTGTCCTTATAGTAATTGCAACCATAAATTTTTTTCCTTATAGTAATTACAACCATAAACATTTTTTTCCTTATAGTAATTACAACCATAAACATTTTTCCTTATAGTAATTACAACCAGCCTTTTATGGGGGTGCATAGTATTATATAGCATGCTTGGGAAATGAAGAGAGAAAAAAAAGAGACATGCTTTATTTCTCCCGTGCAGTTGTTTCAAGCGGTGTCGGACGGCACGTCCTCTTATAGTAAAGACTATGAGTTTAGAAGGTACAGAATATACTCATAATATATTCATAATATTCATACTGCTTTATTTTTTATACAGGGTTATCATGCTCTCTATCAAGCACCTACTGAAATCACTGATAACTGATAATTCACTGAAATTACTGATAATTGGTAATTCACAGATATCATTAATCGTTGATAAGTCATTGAAATCACTGATAAGTGATTATGCACTGAAATCACTGATAAGTGATTATGCACTGAAATCACTGGTAATTGATAATGCACCGAAATCACTGATAACTGATAATTCACTGAAATCACTGATAGTTGATAATTCATTGAAATAATTTATAATTGATAATTCACTGAAATCACTGATGACTGATAATTCACTGTGGAATCTTCTGGATTTGGTGATGAACTTATCAAAAATCTTATATCAAGCATTTTAGATGCATAAAATCTATGCTTCATCAGTAAAGTTAATAACCTTTTTTTAATTATTATTCACAAGCTATACTTCGTCAAATTTTGAAGTAACTTATCAGTGTCAATGTGCTACGTTTCGAGTGTGAAATGCCCCAGCATTTGACCTTTCTTCTGTCTCGGGGTCAACTGATGTTGGCGAACGAAGAAAGGTTGCAACGCAAAGAAGCTACACAAAAGCTGAGCTAATGCAAGCTAGGTGCTTACGCCTCGTCCAAACCTTGTAAATCTTGCCAAGGAAAAAGAATGGTAACTTTTTTTTTTCCAGCCTTCATTTACTTCTTTCTTTGGTGTCTTTTTTCCAAGAGATGGACTCGCCAAAGACTGAAGAAGACAGGAAATGAGACCTCAGTCTTTGTTTCCCGCGCGCGCATTTGCATTCGTCAGTTTTTAGGAGGTGCTTTTGTGACTTGAAATTTCGAATTTTTCTGGCTGCTTTCCGCTGTGTTTGTTCAAACCTTGTCCACATTGATTCCTGAATTTCTAGAAGAGAAGGCAACTTCAGAGAGAGAGAGAGAGAGAGAGAGAGAGAGAGAGAGAGGAGAACGAGGCTAATTGCTTAAAAATTTTGTTCTTGTATTAAAGCATGCGTTCTCTAATCTGAGAATCGACGGAGAGGGAAATCCATTTCAGACACTTTATAACACTACTCCGCCAGGAAGTATAGGAATGAAATCTAACGCATTCATAATTGTATCTATCCCAATTAAGTAATGTATTGTACTAGTGTTGAAGTCATTCCACACTGGCGAAGGACAGAGATGAAAGAAAGTAACTGACCGCTTTTTTTCCAAAGCTGTGACAATAAACGCAACACTTTGGTTGAATATATTCTCCTCCTTTCATAATCCCATTTCTAATTGCTAGGTGCCGTGTCTTTACAAGTTATATAAGAGAGTATTTAGAGGAAATATTGTGAGAATAGGGGAATGGCATGCAAAAAGTGCAATAAGAACAAAATAGAATAGTTGATTTCGACGGTGCGATTTCAGTAATATTCATTCATATCTTAATGAGAATGACAGAGGTGCTAGGTCGACTCTGAAACTTCATATTTCAGATGTTAAAAATGTCATACTTTTTGTTTATTCAGCTCCGTCTTTCACTATTGCTCAAGAATATAATCTGGATTATATCTGGGGTTCTTGTATAAAACAATACTCAGTTACCTAACAACACCTGATCAATTGTCCATGAGTAAAGTAGACTCATGTACTGAATATAGACCCTCTTCTGCGTCAAAACAGTACTTGCAAGAAATACTTAATAATTATTCTATTTTTCAAGACTATAAGAAAATTCCAGTGGGGTGGCAGACGACTGGGATTGGGAACTCTGAGACTTTCACCAAGTCTGAATCATGACTATCAAGGTGGTGCAGAGGAGAGACTCAAGGCAGAACTAAAAACTATTCAAGACTACTTGACTCCCATTTTAATACAGTATGCACAGGTGCATGAAAAATAAACTGGCCTTAATAGGGAAATTCTCGTGCTCCCAAAAAAAGGTATAAATGAACAAGTCAATCATTTCTCCTTGTCTGTCATAAGGAATCATTTAGATTTCAGTCGATGTTCAGACTTATACCATTCATCGGAAGCTTCGGCGTAGCCTACTTTCATCAGATATCGCTATTTTTCATAGCTTACCACTCAGAATGATGTTTCTACAAATGGCTTAGTTTTACCGAAGAGATGCACTGTTGAGTAACTTTCTACGAAAGAGCTGTTTTGGGCTTCTAAGCGCAGCAGAGGTTAAAAACTAATAAGCTTACTTAGTCAGAGAAGGCTTACTCTAAAGTGCGTGCATTATCATAAAAAAGAAACTATTCTAAATAGTATAGTTTTCTGGAAAGATATTACTAATTATCTGGTAAAATCATTATTTTCCATTCTCGCAAGACTTTTCTCTAACAGATAAAACATTTCAGATTTTATAACTAGAAATTCATCCCATACATCAGATCAGTAAATTTCATATTTTGAAAGCTTGATGCAAATATGTCAGTGAATGACCTGAAAATCAGAACAAAGTAGAGGTTATTTTGTCTAATATTACTTTCAAACCAGGCTGTTTTTCCCCACAATTTGATGTCCCAGCCAAGGCTCCTTGAACGTGCAAAAGGGGAGTAGAAGTCACTGGATATGTCGACGAAAGTTAAAGTTTGTTTGGTGCTGAGGTACTCAAGTCTCAAGATGCAAGATGTCAGGCGTGCTTAGCGAGGTAGTAGCATTTGTCCTTCAGGGGATCTTCAGTCTCACTCTTGTTCGCCACCGTAGGAATTTGGAGTGGGAATCTGGAGCTCCAAATCCCTACGCATACTTTCCTGATATCCGTCAGTACACGAAAACGGTCGTATTTTTATTTACTCTGCCAGGGACTCACAAGAAGATTCATGACGTCTATATGAATGAATGCAAACGTAAACATTGAAAAGGAAAACCAAGAGTCAGACTGAAAAAGCCTCGTTTCATCATCACAAGCCTTCTGAAGGTAAAGTTTTTTTTTTTAGCTCTCCAGAGCATCAACGTGAACGGTTTAGAGGAGTGTCACACCTATGCCCTTGGGGAGTGGTGGATGAGACGTTGCTGTTGCCTCTACAGAGGGAGGAAGAAGAGGAGAGAGGGCGGAGAGACACGGACCTGGTAAAGCCCGATTTGGGCAGCGTGTGCCGCGGGGAGGGGACCCGTGGCGATGGGGACCTCGCAGGGGACACGGCCCCCTCTATGGTCGGGGACAACCTGTCAGTTAACACAAAACTAGAAGAAGGAACGATTTCTTTCCCTGTTGTTGATATAACCTTGTTTTTTATTAATGAAAATAGACTTAAGTTATAGGAGACTATTTAAAGACTTAGCAGACTATTTAAAGACTCTTAGATATTTAAAACCTTCAGTAGCAGAGTAATAATGATCTAATTTCTTGAGGGCATTTGATGACGTTTTTTGAACTCCAGCAGGAAAAGGACAATTGCCCTAGTTTCAATAAGATTTTTTAATGTTTAAAGACTCTGCCAGCAAAAGAAGCACTGACCTAATATCCATTAAAGAGGATTCAAGAGGAATAAAGTCGAATCAGGAGGAATTAAGAGAAGTCAAGAGGAATTGTAGGAAACATGAGTAACATCATATGCTAAAAGATGTGTAAAAGATGATACTGTAGTAAACTTCATTATGGCATATGAGTAAGTTGATCATTCATGAAGAAAATTTTGTTCATTTCAACCAAAAAATGACTTGATTCTATAATATATATATATATATATATATATATATATATATATATATATATATATATATATATATATATATATATATATTTATATATATATATTTATATATATGTATATTGTATATCTATATATATTCATTTATATTTATATTTATAAAGTGTAGACCTTCAAATGATTCTGTCCTTTTCTCTCTAAAAACGCCAGTGAATATTTCATTACTACCGTTATTATATGTAGTAAGCCTAGGCCTACTAAATGGCACTCATTTGTTTTCATTATTTTTTTATTACAAGGTTAAAATTCCCATTGCAATACAGATGCTACAAGCCCTTTGACTTGGCCCAGAAAAACACGAATTCTTTCCCATGTTCCTCAAAAGAATGTTGAATGTTGCCGTATAAGATAAGTATTAAATATTATAGAAGCAGTACTGAGTAAAGATATTTCCTAATTCAGTGGCTTCAATCGGGAAACCCTTTGTAATAATGCACACACACACACACACACACACACACACACACACATATATATATATATATATATATATATATATATATATATATATATAATATATATATATATATTTTTTTTTTTTTTTTTTTTTTTATGCTGTACAAGAATGAAACTTCTGTTCTCTCTAATTCAAGAGTTCATTCCGGTAGAATAGATATCTGAAAAATTTTATGGTACCAAAAAACTGAGAATCATTATAAAACGAGCTTGTTGGCGCGCGCTACGTGCCCTGGAACCCAGCTCTGGTGTCACTCCTACGTTCCCAATCCCCTACCTGCCCCGCCCCCACCCAGCGCGGACAAACAAGTTTGCAGGAGGAGGGTGGATGTCTCCCCTACCCTCCCGTTCCCCTACCTTCTCCGCCCCCACCCGGTGAGGACAAACCGGTTTGCAGGGGTGGGTGGCTGTGTTATGTCTTCCCTACTGTCACCCGGAGGAGGACAAACAAGATCCACTCGGATTTTATTATTGTATATTTTTCATTCACAGATCATGAGAAAACAAAAACAAAAAAAGCAAGATGTGGCTGTGAAATAAGAAAAAAATCGTGTTTAAATATCTTTTCTCAAATTTACGGAATGATTGGTTAAGGAAGAGATTACTCTATTAAACCAAGTTTGAGTGAATAGATATAAAACAGGAGCTTTCGACCTTCACTAAAGTCTTCTTCAGTTGTACTGAACAATAATTAAGAATTGTTTACGTAGAAATAAGAATTGAAAATGCAAATTTTAAAAGAGAACTTAAAATGGGATATATCAGTCTGGGGGCTTTCCTAGGGCATCATCATTTCTTGAAGGATTCATCTTGTTACCGAGTGATGCTGAATGATGTTGGTTTATCACTGATAGAAATGTAAGTCTATTGTGATAGAAAATAACTTCTCACCCTCAGACTATACAGAAGAAGAGTCGCATTTTAATGCCATTTTGGTCACGTTCCTCTTAGTTCTGACTCTATGAGGACCTGACAACGAACTATCTCTCTTGTGAAATTCTAAGACTGCCAAGCCAAGTACTGGGACACTTTCTGACATTCAGCTTCAGACAGTGAAAAGTGGAAGTCAGAGCTGTTGGACAGCAAGATAAGGAGATCCAGAAAATATAGGAGATGAAGCACAAGGATCTAAAGGTGGAACTGGGAGAAAACCTCTCGCAGTTACACCCAGAAGTAATAGTTTGGGAGGTTGGACAGCAAGATTGGGGAAAAGAAGCAGGAATGGAGGTAAAGTGTAAGGCTAAAAAGTGGCTGCAGCTAGGGACCGAAGGAACGCTGCAAACACCTTACAGTAATGCCTACAGTGCACCACGTAAGGTGCACTGACGGCACTACCTCACTACGGTGGTGACACCGAATAATAGGTTCATCACAATTTCTTACTGTAGTTTAACTTATCGCTTAAGGAAACAAAATGATTTGAATGAAAACTGTAACTGGTGTATTCGCTAAAACGTACAAGTAGTACTCATGTTTTAGACGGTACCTGTGAAAGAAAAGTCATGTGAATTAAAGGCAATGGTCCACCAGCAAAGACATTTGATTGAAGTACTGCTACGTGCAACAGGTGTCCTGCTCTCAAGTAACTTGTATAGTGCCGTAAAATAGGACCCATATGTAAACTAACGAGCTATTTCATTATACGGAAACCAGTGCTACATAAAACATGTGTATATAAACAAGATATATATTTCATTGGAGAAACAAATCTACAGTTATGTATCGTTATACATATGTTTAAAATTTAATCTGTACAGAGAGCTTTCGGGAATCAATTCCATTTCAAAGAAAGATTCCAGAAATCTCTCTGTAAAGGCTTGGAGATGAGTATCAATTGATAGCAAGGAGTGTCGCAACGACTTATGTGCAATCATGGCTGCACCTCCCTTAGCTCTGTCTCCGATTGGTGGTGTTCTATTTTTTTAAATATATTTGTACCCATACATGACTGGATTTGTTTCTCCATTTCAAGACTCATGCTACTACGAGTAATTTCCAATATACTTCATTACTTAAAACTTATGTTAACACAAAAGTTATTTTATTACATAGAAACCAACGCTGTCATGAACTCTAAGACGTATGAGTAGATATTCTAAGACATATTTAGTAGATATTTCTAGTAAATGAAGCTACACATGTACTATATAATGTGCAGAACACATCAGTGCATTCGTAAATTAGGAATTCTTGGTGATTTTCTACTGCTTACTCAGGTTCTTACGAACAAATGTTAGATTTGTTGTAACATTAACATATATTAAATTGATTAAGAAAGAACGAGAAAAGTTACAATTTTTGGAGTAAAATGGTTTTCTACATCAGTGGGGATTTAAAAATAAGGGATGTTAATAAGTTAAGATTTTTAAAGTATTCGTTATTGTCCGTTTCTTCTTAGTCCACATATTTTGTAAATAGTTATGCACTTACCAGCTACCTTATTATGATTATTTTCTCTTTGCTGCCATTTTAGACATAATACTTTTTTTTTAGACATAGCTCTTATGTTGAATGTTCAGTGTAAAGTACAAGTTAGTTTAGATTAAGAACTATATGGACTTGCTGTTAGCTGTAAGATATCTTGATAGTATTCAAGCGCAGGCTTTAATATAGGATCTTTGTTACTTAACAGACTCTGTTACTTATCACAAAGGCCAGACCGCCAGATTGTCTGTTAAGATGAGGGGCTACTGTATTATAATAATCCGAAACCACATTTATCACCAACGTCATATTTCTTTTAAAAATGAGATGTTTTCATGATAAGTGTATAGCGAATATTCATATTTTAGTGTACTTTATCCACTTATAAAATTTTATCGTATGCATCACTTTGGTTTAATGTTTATAATTGTCCTTCAATCATTTTTGCTAATGCTGATGATCCTGATATTCCTCTTAAATTTTTGTTTGTAATTTAAAAACCAAGTTTAAGTGTTCCTCTTTCTTTTCCCAGGATTTTTGGACCTGGGCTAGGAAAGGCTTACGAAATTTTATGTCAGTTTAAATTTGCAAAAAGTAGAACTGGAGTAGTAATATATTCCATTTTTCCAGAGATAAATTAACATGGTACATAACGCCTTGCTATTTTCCCCTTTACCTGAGAGAATACCTAAAAAGTTAGTATAAAAGTTTAATCTTGGAAAAACTCCGGGCTTCTGTCTCAAAGTAAAAGAGCATGAAGACCCGGGCATAATTTCAGAATGTAAAGCGCTCGCCAGAGGCTGCAGGCTCGTTTAAGCAGGAAGAAATGGCTGGCTATTTGTATTCTTATTCATGCATTCCCTGTCGTAGTTGCCTCAGAAGACGAGGCTGAATTAGAACGTGCATATGGCGATATGCTCTTGCTTTGTGCATGCGCGCTTTTCCTCCACCGAAAATATAAAATGAAAACAAACTGAAACATAATGTACATGCCGTGTGGCGGGGATAGAATATTCAGCGTTAAAAAATGAGTCGAGAGGGAACGGAAGACGGGGATATCAATTTTTCTTGCGACAAGGAAAGAAATAGAGAGAGAAAAACAAAGGGAAAAGCCAGCAGGCATAGGTTAGAAAGATGAGGCGTTAGCATAATAAAATCGTGGACGAGGATCTATGAGAAAAAGAGAAGTTTTTCGAAACTTTTGTCCGTCCGTTCATCGATCAAAAAGGCTATTAAAATCTCAGACTAGGTGATTTACTCGAAGACTGGGGAGATGATGACTTCTCCTAAGGGGATTGTTCTTAGTTTTTTTATAATGAAACTTGAGTCAGTATTTCAAAAGACGATTAAAGGATGACTTTATTTTAAATTTTTTTCTTCACTCTCAGACACAGGGCGACTTTTAGCAGGATATAAAAAGGCTCATCTACCTCTCTTCATATTTGGAGATGTCAACCCACTGTTTAGAAATTGAATATTTTAGTTTCAGTGTAGACACATGTAAATATATGTATATATATACAGTATATATATATATATATATATATATATATATATATATATATATATATATATATATATATATATATATATATATATATCTTGTAATTTCCACAATGGTCCGGTGGATGAAGTATATAATAAGTCCTCACGTGAAAATGAAAGGAATTGGTACCAAGACTTTCAACTTTTATTCCAAAAGTCATCTTCAGGGTACTGAACAGAGTTAAGAGAATAACATATACAAAGAAAGCAATATGGGTCACAGATAACAATAAAATAAAATAAGTCAACAAGCTATTTAAGTATGTAAACAACATTCTTCAATAAACAAAAAACATACTTAGTGGAAATATGTAATTACAAAATGCCAGTACAAACAGATAGTTTTGTACTGGCATTTGTAGTATTACATATTTCCACTAAGTATGTTTTTTGTTTTTGAAGAATGTTGTTTACATACTTAAATAGCTTATTGACTTATTTTATTTCATTGTTATCTGTGACCCATATTGCTTTCTTTGTATATGTTATTCTCTTAACTCTGTTCAGTACCCTGAAGATGACTTTGGAATAAAAGTTGAAAGTCTTGGTATAATTCCTTTCTGTTTTCACGTGAGGACTTATTATATATATATATATATATATATATATATATATATATATATATATATATATATATATATATATATATATATATATATATATGTACACATACACACATATATATATCTATTATATTTATAAGGAAGTTCTCTAATAGTATGAATTGTCAAGAAGATATATAATTAGTAGGCTTTCGCTGGACATTGCCAGTTTTCTAAAAATTATAAGTGGCTAGCGAAATCATCTTGTGTAAATATATATTTTGTAGAAAACTCAAATTATTTTGGACTTTCCTTATTTCTATATATATATATATATATATATATATATATATATATATATATATATATATATATATATATATATATATATATATACATATATAGTACATATATATATATATATATATATATATATATATATATATATATATATATATATATATATATATATATATATATATATATATATATATATATATATATATATATATATATACAGTATCTGTGGACATCACTATATTGTGATCGAAAATAATGATTAAAAAGCCACAATAATATAATTGATAAATTGTATATTTTAAGACATAAAAATATACAAGAAAGGGGATAAAAACGAGGAGCTTTCGACCGTTTGCGCAACGGTCCTCTTCAGCCAACTGAATCAAAATACTAGTTTTTCTTGTTAAAAAGACAGGTTTAAAAGAATTTTGGTGATACTCGATCCAAGACAAAATACTAGTTTTCTTATTAAAAAGACAGGTTTAAAAAGAATTTTGGTGATACTGATGTTTTCTTGGATCGAGTATCACCAAAAATTCTTTTAAACCTGTCTTTAATAAGAAAAACTAGTATTTTGATTCAGTTGGCTGAAGAGGACCGTTGCAAACGGTCGAAAGCTCCTCGTTTTTTATCCCCTTTCTTGTATATTTTTATGTCTTAAAATATACAATTTATCAATTATATTATTGTGGCTTTTAATAATTATATATACAGTATGTATATGTATGTATATATATAAAATATATATATATATATATATATATATATATATATATATATATATATATATATAGATATATAGCATATATATGAATTTAGGTAAAAATGGCACAGGTAAAATAACAGGTAAAAAATGGCACAAGTGAAAAAATAGGAAAAAATGGAGCAATGGAAAAAACATATTAATTCATCCACAATGTTTCGTCGTATTTAGTTCTAGCAATTCGGGGATCAAATGTCCCTAAGTGCATCTGATCCCCGAGGGGCTAGTACCAAACACGGCGAAACAGTGATTCATGTATACAATGTTTTGCCGTGTTTAGTACCAGCCCCTCGGGGTTCAAATGTTTCGCCATGTTTAGTTAGCCCTCGGGGATCAGATGTACTTAGGGACATTTGATCCCCGAGGGGCTAGTACTAAACACGGCGAATCTTTGTAGATGAATCAGTGTATTTTTATCCCATTGTGCCATTTTTTATATTTTTTCACTTGTGCCATTTTTACCTGTGTTGGTTCTACCTTTGCCATTTTTACTGTGCCATTTTTGCCTGTGCCATTTTTTACTGTTCCATTATTACTGTTCACCATATATATATATATACCGTATATATTTATATATTTTATATTATATATATATACACACATATATATGTATGTGCGTCTGTTTGCATTTCCATGTATATTTGTATAAATATGCATTAACATCAATTTAATGATAATACAAGTCAATACACACATTTCGCTGCGTTATTTCCTTGCCGGAAACTTATTTCGCAATAATCATGTCATTTGAAAGCAGAAGTTATCAACTACCAAACAAAATCATGTATACATTAAAATAAACATTGGTGGCGGCACTTTCAGCTGTAAATGAATCACAAGCGAATCATGAATTAAAGAGGAATTTCAGAAGAAAAGGAAGGTTACCCACCGAGTTTGCAGGGTGTCCACTGTCATGGCTGTAGAGACATAACTCGACCGTCGGCTGTTAGAAACAAAAGAGGTACAGTACCAGAAAGATAGGGACACCGAGATATTCATGTGCGCTTGGCTGATTTACAAACATATTTGTTACTTTTAAAAGTCACTTGATTAAATATGTATTTTTTTTAAAGGAATGAATACTCTGACATTATAATTAGTTTACTTGGAAAGTTTATGCAAACTGAAATTTATGGAGAGAAGAATTTGTTTTAACATCGACTGTGCAATCAGAAGGTCATGTGCATTAGAAGACTTGTAGAGAGAGATTTGAACATAAAAGACATTTGAACATAAAAGACACTGCTGAAAATCCAGTCAGTCAGGAAGCGGATATTTTATGGACAGACAGACAGGCATTTAAGCGATGCTTAACTAATATGTTAGGTAAGACCTTTATTTACGTTTGGCATATTTAGAAATGAGAGTCTGCGACGGTAAGTAAAGAACTGAGACACTGGTGTCAACCATAAATGTTGTTTCAAGAAGAAAGTCGCCTGTGGATAAAATAACCACTTCCTACAAGTAACTGACCTTCTCTACATAAGCAATACCTTCTACAATGGAACTAAGCGAATAGTATTAGGTAATCCAGAGGCATCTACCTATAACTTAGAGAAAGAGAGATTGTCAACTTAGAGGTAAAGTGTGCAATTTGCCTCAATCTGTAAAGGAAGTTAGTGTGATGTAAGACATACGCAAGATCTAAGTGTAGACAACGAGGTTAGAAATATCTGTAGGTTATTGTTAGACTAGTGTGCGAAATTGCGTTTATTGGGACATTACATTAGTACGAAATTGCTTATACTGCAAATTGCGGATACTGCAAATTGAGTATACTGCAAATTGCGGATACTGCAAATCGCGTATACTGCAAATTGCGGATACTGCAAATTGCATATACTTTAAATTGCGGATACTGCAGATTGCGTATACTGCAAATTGCGGATACTGCAAATTGCGTATACTGCCAATTGCCAATACTGTCAAAAATGACGGTGAAATATAGGAATTCTCAACCCTAGGCCGTTATGTACCGCCCCGAAACTTGGACTAAGGTACTTTCACACTGTATCTTATTTAGGGCCCAGCAGTGAGAGAGATAGGCCCCGGGATGGACGACGGCAAATTCTAAACACCGAGGTCTTGATCACATTCCCTGTAGACAGTCGCTGTTATATAAGAGAAAATAGATATGTAGATGGGCCTCACATTATGTGTTACACTAATGTTATTGCATAATTCAATTACGAGTTATTTTAGTAAGCTGGAGTGTGGCAATTCCCTTCGTTTTATGATCCAAGTTCAATTAGCAAAGAGCAGGTAAATTCACTGAAAATCATTTCAGCAGTCACTGTGCCATTTATGTTTACCGGCTGAATTGTGCAAGTGCAAAATATTTCATAATCTCACGGTCACTTCGTAGAGCATGAATGATACCTCATTAACAGTACTTTGATGACTTTAAAAAATAAACGGGGGGAAAATCTTCTGAATCCTTTGCCACTAGAGTCAGGGTGAGTACAGTCGTCTTATCATGTATGATTCCACACTCCATGGCATGAGAAGCTTTCAAAATGAGGTTTCCACAAGAAGAGGTTTCTGAGGAGTTCTTCCGAACGAAAAGAAATTTGTGGATCTGCTGTATTTACAACCGGAAGTTCGATGTTGTGAACTTGGTGAAGGAAAAAGTTGATTGTAAAGATGCAAAAAGTTTTGGCATCCAGGAGGCACAAGATAAGCTTAAATTGTAGGAGAGTAAACGTGCTGATAAATAAGTCTCCTGTTTAGGTAAATAACTGGTTGTGAAGCTTTCAGAATTTCATGATACTGTGAATTCATTTATGATTCAGTAGATATTGCCAGTGAGAAATAAGGATGCGTTGTTTTTAACATCTTGATGACCACTGAAACATTTCAGAACAGGAGAACCTTTTTTGGGTAATGCTTCATGTTACTTTAATGTAACTTTTTTTTTATCGTTCCACATTCATAGAAGTCGCATTTGCTAAAATAGTAGAGCGAGATATAATCAAGTGCTTCACTGTGACAAAATATGAGAAAATATGACATATGACAAATTATCTTTTGGGACGAAGTGACAAGCCCTCTTTGTTTTCTGTAAAGGGAATGTGTTCATAAAAAAAAGTTAAAGTTAAGAAATCATAACAAAAGAGGAAATTTATACATATATTAGATAATAGCTAGAAGGAAGTATCATGGAGGAAACTCATACAATTTCTGTAAATATCAATTACTACTACTACTATTACTACTTCTGTTATACAATAGTGATAATATTATAGTGCAGTATGTGTGGTGTATGCTTAGGGTATCGTCAGGTAAATCTTATTTAGAGTATTGTCAGGTAAATCTTAATTAGCATATCGTCGGGTAAATATTACTTAGAGTATCTTTAGGTAACTCTTAATTAGAGTATCGTCAGGTAAATCCTAATTAATCGTGATTTCTCTGTCTACATGAATCTGACTTTGGTAATCGCTGTAGTTTTTCGTCGAATTAATAAAAAAAAAAAAATAGTACAAAAAACAGTGAAATCAGTTCACACGGATGACTAAAACTCTCACATTATGAAAGGATTTTAACCAGTCATAAAACTTCTCGTTAACTCGATTGTCTGTTCAGCGCATGCGCTCGTGGGTGTGACAGTGTTGGGAAGGAAGAAAAGCGGAATTATTCCCTGTTTTGGAAACTTATAAAATATAAGTGTTTGCTACGGCCTTTCCACTTGAAGTAGAGTTGACGTTTATTGTGTTTTGACGGCTTCCAAGATTCCTTTGAAAATCGTAGATTATATTAGGCGACGATTCCAGTTAGCTAGAGTTACCTGAAAAGATTGTGTATATATATATATATATATATATATATATATATATATATATATATATATATATATATATATATATATATATATTATATATATATATATATATATGTATATATATATATATATATATACATATATATATATATGTATATACTACATATATATATATATATATATATATATATATATATATATATATATATATATATAATCTTCCATATTTCAATAAAAGTCTTTTCTTTAGGATATCAAACATTGATAAATGGCAATATTTTTCCCTAACAAAATTTGATTACCCTCTCACTAAGTATATAAATATATATATATATATATATATATATATATATATATATATATATATATATGTATATATATATATATATATATATATATATATATATATATGTATATATATATATATATATATATATATATATATATATATATATATATATATATATATATATATATATATATATATTCATTCTGCTAACTCTTTTTACAGAGACCACTACACACGCACTACGACCGTGTACTGTCTACACAAGGACTCTGGAGTGGCTACTCTGCAAAAGAAATCTGCCAGGGCTACCAACACTACGGCGATGATGCTGCTTAGATCTGTGAACCAACCTGTTGTTCGGAGTTACGTAGCTATCTTCTGAGGAAGACTGAAGTGAGGAGAATTCAGAGACAGTGGGAATGGAGTGCCTAGGCAGAGAAGAGGAAAAAAGGTAAGTGAAGGAGAAGGAAAGAGTTAGTTAGCTTGAGTGGAACGCCATCGGCGTTACAGACATTAGGAACAGATGACAGATAGACCGAAGGTAAAGTAGTCGATTAGCCTATGTGATTTTTCATATGCTTTGTTACAGGTTTTGAATAAAACTGATTAAAAACTCATACACTACACTTGACAGACCGAATGTACATAGTCGACTAGGTCTATGTGATTTTTTTGTTTTGTAGCAGGTTTTGAATAAAACTAATTAAAAACTATAAATGACCTTGACAGACAGTAGGTAGAGAGTCGATTAGGCCTATTTGATTTTTTATGTGTTATGTTGCAGGTTTTGAATTTAAAAACTTACACATAACACTTGACAGACCAAAGGTAGGTTGTTGATTAGGCCGATACGATTTTTCACATACGAAATGTTACAGGATTTGAATAAAACTGACTGAAAACTTATACATGACACTTCTTCAAGAAATATTCTTCGGGCTTTACATCATAATTCCTGTCCACAATCCAACAAAGTTATCATGTAGACTGAAATTTCAAACTAAAACGAAACTCTTATTTTGATTTTATCACTTCATAAACTTCTTGAAAGTATTCTAAAAACATCATCTTTCATGTACAAGAGTTTTCATTGTTCGTATTTCAAAAACTAAGAGATTCCTTCAGGCATTTATATCTGAGCTTTAAATCATTCTTAACCAAAATATAAAACTTTTCTGATGAAACAAAGATAAAAGGATATCATGCAGTAAAATTCTATGTCAGTAAAATTCAATGATGTAATCCAAGAAGATCCTTAGTCTAGGATTGCTGCTAATTGGTGACAAAAATTAATACTCAGGAGGATTAATCATGACAATTTCTGTGGAGTATCGAAGATTTTTGAGTCATTTTCACCGGAGAATTCTGTCATTTTTTCATTGATTTCTCTCTACATGTAGAGGGATTTCATTGTTTTAATTGGTCCCCTTGCGTTGCACGTTCGCAAAGAACGCAACCACTGTTGAAGCTCGGTTACTCTCTCTCTCTCTCTCTCTCTCTCTCTCTCTCTCTCTCTCTCTCTCTTACAGAAACATACATATATATGCAAACACAAATCTCTCTCTCTCTCTCTCTCTCTCTCTCTCTCTCTCTCTCTCTCTCTCTCTCTCTCTCTCTCTCTTACACAGACACACACACATACATACACACAAGCATAAATCTCTCTCTGTCTCTCTGTCTCTCTTTTACGCAAATACACACACACATACATTCACAGAAGCACGCACACACAAACATACAAACATACAAAAACTCGAAGGTGGTGATACAAGACACGTACAAAATTAAAACTGTAAAATTTCCACCATTACTTTTAGCTTTTCATTTATAAATTTAACACTATAATAGTCCCATCTACATCAACGTATTCACATTTCGTCAAAAGCTGCCATTAGAATTTGAGGTACAACAGTTGACCGTAGACATTGCAACACGAAAGAGATTATTCGTATGGAGTTCTGGCAGCTGCTTGAGTTTCGTATATTAGTGTCACTGTCCCATATGGTCTCGTATTGTCAATTCTTCCCAGATTATTTGGAGACACGTTTCAGGGCCCACTGTGTGCCCTTATGGTATATTCTCAAGCCTTCGGTGTTTGAGATGCCAAGAAAACTCATGGATTTTGGAATCACTCGGTACATTAGTTCGGATTTTTTTTTTTTTTTTTTAGTCACTAGGATTGCGATGAGACATAACAGCACAGTTCGCAGACTAACTGTAAATGAAAGTAACACTTGAACTGTGATTTATTAGTATTTATCGTAACTATAAATGAAAGTAACAAATTATAATTTATAGCAAATTCGTAACTACAGTATATGTGAAATTAACGCTTAAACTATAATTTATTAGTGTATATCGTAACTTCATGTAAAAGTAGCACAAACTATGATTTGTTTGTATATACCGTCCTATAGATGAAAGTAACGCTTAAAGTATAATTTTTTGATAAATATCGTAACAAAAATGAAAGTAACACTTCAACTTTAAATAATTAATAACCATCGTATCTAGACATGCCTCTTAATCATTATTCTCCTTGAAGTACATCTTCTGTTACTTCAGTTTTCCTATAGTTATTCTCATTATCGACTATCTTCTAATCATCTCATCAGTGCTCTGTAACATGTCAGTCTAACCACTTCATAACCTAAAACTCCTATTTTAATTACTTACCTTTAATTAACCTTTCTCTGATACCTTTCATTTTCTTAATTGGTTTGTTTTGCCTTCATACTTCAACATACTTCCTCATTCTAACATTTACGGGTTTATGCAAGGGATTGTCACATTTTAAAATACTTCAAGAGAAGTATTTTATAAACTGATACCTACTCACGAAGGGTTTGTACTTCGAACGAAAAATCTGTTGATCCTTTGTCGTATGTCATCTCCTAATTGTGTAACTCACTGGGACACAAATATATCATTACCTGGTCATACATAATACGGAGAAGGCCACACCTTTATTCAGTAAACAATTGTACATGCCTTCTGCTCCAGCTGATCTTTGTAAACATGTATCTTTTGGGATGGTTGAAACGTATTCCACCACAGGCTTCCCCATTCAGGGCACTGAGTTCACTTGTTTATTTTTACGAATTTTTTTCTATGGGAGTTTGGAGGTTTCTCTAATGGTTTTCGTAGTTGTGTGTGTTTTTTACGTTACCGAAATGCGCATAGCTGAAAGATTCACTTGCCAAGTTTCAAAATAGTTGTGTTTAAAAATCATCAAATATACTTATCACACTGAGCAGAGATGAGCCCAGTAAAAACAGGGTAAAGTTTTCTTCTTACTGCTTAAGGAGTTTTGAGAAAGTATAAAAGATCCAGCATTAATATACATAACAGCATAAAACATGAATTAATACCAACATTAAGAAATGCTCGCGTCATTTCTTGATAATTGCTGAGAATTCTATTCGAGTGCCATTTATTTCCAGAGTAATTACGATTTCCCTTCTCGCTCATTTGCGAAAACAAATACGAATGAAGATAAACAAAGAAATATTTCACTTTTAATGATGGCCTGGCTACTTGACCTTATTCAATAATTCGTTAATGTCGTTCAGTCGTCCTAGAAAGAGATTGAAAAGATAAATAAAGGAATAATTTCTGTTCATCTACTCACATGATAAATTGTTGCTGTTTTATATATATATATATATATATATATATATATATATATATATATATATATATATATATATATATATATATATATATATATATATATATATATACACACACATATATATATATATATATATATATATATATATATATATATGCAAACAGAATAAGAGTGTTTCCTTACAATTACGAACTGGCAGTTAATCCCTTCATCCCTTGATGGTGCCTCTTGAGAAAAGTTACCTGGATGCTGTGGAACAGACGGACGTGTTTGATCTCGACGTCTTGGAGATGAGAGAATCCCCCCGGTTGATGACGCCCTTGGAAGTGATCGAGAAGGACCTCAGGCGGTAGAGTTCCTCCGTGTCCCTCGGGTTGTAGGGCTTCTCCGGCAGGGAGCACACTCGAGGACGGAAGTGGTCGGGTGCTGGAAAAGGAGAAGGAAAGAGATCCTTGAGAGATCATGTTTTCGTTGGCTGCGTAAACATCAAATGTTCAAGAAAGGACGCAATGCACTACCCTGAAATAATTTACCCTTGGACGTTATTAATTAATTTGTATTTTGATCTCTTTATTTATTGATTTAGTAATCCGCTTCTTCTAATAACTGACCGCTTCTTGCTGTGTTTCCTGTTATATTCTGTGACTGCTTTGAAATGAACACCGTAATATTTTTTGGGAGCTTGAATTTCAAGTCGGTGGCCCCCGTTGTCTTATTCCATATGAAAAGGGTTTTATCATATGAATAACAATAGTAATAATAATTATAATAATAATAATAATAATATATTTAAGGAGCTTGAATTTCAAGTCGGTGGCCCCGTTGTCTTATTCCATATGAAAAGGGTTTATCATATGAATGAATAATAATAATAATAATAATAATAATAATAATAATAATAATAATAATAATAATATATGCAGACACTTAAGGCGAAACTCAAGTCAAAACTCATCGTCGGAAACATAATGAAACCCATAAACACATGGGCAGTACCAGTAAGCAGATACAGCCCGGGAATAGTGGAGTGGACGAAGGCTGAACTCCGTGGCATAGACCATAAAACTAGGAAACACAAGACAATATACAAAGCACTACACCCAAGAGCAAATACAGACAGACTATACATAACACGAAAGGAAGGAGGGAGAGGTCTACTAAGCATAGAGGGCTGCGTCAACATCGAGACCAGAGCACTGGGGCAATACTTGCAAACCAGCGAAGAGTGGCTAAGGAGTGCATGGGAAGAACGACTGATAAAAGTAGACGACGACCCAGATATATACAGAGACAGGAGAATGAAAAACAGAACAGAGGAATGGCACAGCAAACCAATGCACGGACAGTACATGAGAAAGACTAAAGACTGGCCAGCAACAAAACATGTCAGTGGCTACAGAGGGGAGAACTCAAGAAGGAAACAGAAGGAATGCTAACAGCGGCACAAGATCAGGATCTAAGAACCACATATATCCAAAGAACATAAAATGGAAATAACACCTTACCCATATGCAAGAAGTGCAGTATGAAAGACGAGACCATAAAACACATAGCAATCGAATGTGCAGCGCTTGCACAGAACCAGTACAAAAAGAGGCATGATTCAGCAGCAAAAGCCCTCCACTGGAGCCTGTGCAAGAAACACCAGATAGCTTGCAGTAATAAATGGTACGAACACCAACCTGAGGGAGTGTTAGAAAACGATCAGATAGAGATCTTCTGGGACTCTGGTATCAGAACAGAACAGAATAGACCAGACTTAATGCTGATTGACAAAAACAAGAAGATATCGCTCGTTGATGTCGCAGTACCATGGGACACCAGAGTAGATGAGAAAGAAAGAGAAAAAACTGATAAGGATCAAGACCTGAAAGTAGAAGTAAGAAGGATATGGGATATGCCAATGGAAATTGTACCCATAATCATAGGCACACTAGGCACAATCCCTGAAAATGAACCTGGAAATGATGGACTCCTAAGGAGGCAGGAAGCCCCACACTATAAATACAACTCAGTCGAATAGGATGACTGAGATAGAAAAAAAAAATAATAAGAATAAGAATGATCTAAAGCTTATCATAAACCAACGAAATGTGCTGGGAAAAGAAGATAAGTATTGGAATAAGCTTAATGCACCAAAATGGTTCAAATCCTTATAGATCGACATAGGCCCTAGAAAAAAAAATATATGAGTTCAATTCCATAATAATACAGAAAGAGCACATAAATCTGTGCCTAGTAAGTTATAGTATTTTCAATAGAGAAACAAGTAAAAAATGCGCCGAAGTTTTTTCGGCGCAATCGAGTTGTCTGTACAGCGTATAATGCTGTATGAAACCCTCGGCCACGGCCCATGAAACTCTCAGCCGCGGCCCATGAAACTTTCAGCCACGGCCCGTTGGTGGCCTGTGTTGTTGGCATCTATAGCGGTGCCAGACGCACGATCATGGATAACTTTAACCTTGAATAAAATAAAAACTACTGAGGTTAGAGGGCAGCAATTTGGTATGTTTGATGACTGGAGGGTGGATGATCAACATACCAATTTGAAGCCCTCTAGCCTCAGTAGTTTTTAAGATCTGAGGGCGGACAGACAAAAATGCGGATGGACAGACAAATAGCCATCTCAATAGGTTTCTTTTACAGAAAACTGAAAATGAACCTTCATTGATTAAAGAGGTTAACGGCCTGTGGGGTGTAAGTGCTTTCCTCGCTGCGCTGATAAATTCATCAATGAAAATGGAGAACTCAGTTCAAGAGTTGCTTCTTCCTTATCACAAACAGATTTTCTTATTTTGTCGAAAGTTAAATTGGATTACAAGTCCCTCGCAACTCTGACATCGCGTTATAACTTCGGCTGGGGCAAATTTCCTCGGTAATTCGAAGCGCTTCCCTTGTAGCTATTTCAGCGAAATAAATGAATCAGGAGACCGAGAGAAAGAAATAGGTATACGAAGTTTTCTTTTGTTTGTCAGAAAACAAGGGCTTCAAATAGGGTACCATCTGATCTGCAAGGTGCCTTCGGGGAGCATTGCGGGAAAGTATGAAAGACTTTTAACATCGTTTCTTCGATTTCAGGTCTTTTGGTTTCCGTCTCATAAAATTTTATCTTTTCCTTTTTGTTTCATCCTGCCTAATATCCAATACTGTCTAATATTCAGTGCTGTCTGATATCCAATAATGTTTGATATCCAGTACTTGACGTCTCGCTCCAGTTATTGCCAGTCGCTCACAAACAAACGCTTTGGGAAGGCACGGTTAAAGTGAAGACTGGGCCTTCGTGTTTGGTATGGTTAGAAGAAGAAGAAGAAGAAGAAGAAGAAGAAGAAGAAGGAGGAGGAGGAGGAGGAGGAGGAGGAGGATGAAAAGTAAAGGACGAGGGGGAGGAGAAGGAGGAGGAGGAGGAGGAGGAAGTCATCTGAGTATCCCAGTTTGGTTGTATTTCCTTATTTAATCAATGTTCTCTTAAGAGCTTGTAGGGTATAATATACGATAGCCTGTTCCTTAGAAAGATATACTTTCCGTTGCCGGTCTTAATCAACGCGTAAAACCTTTTAAACCTCTCGAAAGAAAAAGGAGATGCAAGATATATCTCCGCAACTAGAAAAATCGGGCCATTTAGGCTAACTGTGGTCTCCATTAGTATGCGTACCAGACATTATTTTCTTCGGCGGTTCTTGGACATAAGGATAAAAGGAGATGAGACGTTTACACATTAATATCTGTTGTTCATCTTCCAGTGATTTTAGAAATAACGAGATTCTTAGAAAGATGTGAAAACCTGTCTCGTTAACGTCGTTGATCAGTCGGCACTTCTTAGGTTGTAGTTTATGATGAAGAAGCGAATGAGATGTGTTATCAGAATGTATTAACCATAACGGGGAAACTTGTATTTGATTACTGATTTAATGTATACCGGTATGTTTATTCTTTTATTAGTGCCAGCGGAACTGGAAACCTAAGTCAATTACCTCTTTTCATGAAAGTAGATATTGGAAAAACAAATCCACAGTTATGTATGGCTACAAATATATTTGACAATAAATTTCTGCAGAGATCTTTCGGGAAGCTGTAGAGAGACTTGTTAAATTTTAGATATATTGTTTAACCAGACCACTAGCTGATTAACAGCTCTCCTAGGGCTGGCCCGAAGGATTAGATTTATTTTACGTGGCTAAGAACCAATTGGTTACCTAGCAATCCTTATTGTGGAATCCGAACCACATTATAGCATGAAATGAATTTCTATTTTTAGCTGAGAACGGAACCCGCGCATCCAGCGAGGAACTTAGATATATTGTACCCATACATAACTGTGGATTTGTTTCTCCATTTCACGACTCATGCTACCATGAGTATTTTTTAATTAAAGGCGATATTACACGGTCTGTTAACAACAAAAATTGGAAAATATTCCACAGCAGAGGATATAATCAGGAACCGAGCAGGGCACAACCTCGACAATTCTGACGGCCATACGACAAACTCGAGATACTGTAGAAAGGAGAGTGTTACGTGGCTGTCTCTAAGCGGAGGCGTCGATCGTCTCATCTCAGCCGTGTCTGAGAGAGTACCTGTAGAAAAAACTAATGTACTTTGTTGTAGGCACAAAGACAAATTAGAGACAAGGTAGCGACTTCTATGTGCTACATAGCAAACTGATATGTGATTATTATTATTATTATTATTATTATTATTATTATTATTATTATTATTATTATTATTATTATTATTATTATTATTCGGAAGGCGAACCCTATTCTTATTGAGCAGGCCTACAGGTGCCATTGCCTTGAAATTCAAGTTTCCAAAGATTATGCGTTTATTTGAAAGAAATTACAGATGATATAGAAACACAGAAAGAAGATATTAGTTATCAGAAAAACGATAAAAAACAAAGTATTGAACAAATAGATTAAAGTGTAAAGAAATCATTGAAACTAAAAGGCAATAACAACGATACTTCGTGAATTGCTGTTTAAATTCAAGTGTCTTTACTTTGTAGCTGCATTTCAGAAGTCAAGGCCAAACCACTTTTTAATCATGTTAGATGCGTTTTTGCCATTTATTCTCTTATCAAAAACCTTCCGTTACCGAATCACAAAAGTTGTCGGATAAACGTAGGAGCTGCATAAAGAAGAGCAAGTTCTCTCTCTCTCTCTCTCTCTCTCTCTCTCTCTCTCTCTCTCTCTCTCTCTCTCTCTCTCTCTCTCTTTTCTAAATTCATCATAATTATTGTTCCAGCCGTCATGACGAAATGGCCCTCCTCCACATCTTATCAGTCTTAATTACTGTTGGATCCACCGGCTTATCTGAACGAACTTTTAAGATTAGCGAAATTGCGCCATGCGTGGTTCTGTACCATCTGCACTCTTTGCTTTCCTTTTCTCTGTGCTATTTATACTATCTATACTTCTGGCAAGTTAAAAGGAAGTTATTAAGTACTCAAATTAACGTCTTCCTTTTCAGAGAACTTTCAGACTTCTTTTTTTTTCTTTCTATTATTTATACTATATTTATACATCTTGCAAGTGCAAAGCAAAGTCTTCCATTTCACAGAGTTTGCAGACTCTTTCCTTTCCTTCTCTCTGTGTTATTTATACTGCTTATACACCTTGCAAGTTTAAGGGAACTTGTTAAGTAGTCGTATTGATGTCCTCCGTTTCAGAGAGTTTTCAGACTTTCTTTTTTTCCTCTGTGTTATTTATATTATTTATTCATCATGCAAATTTAAGGGAACTTGTTATGTACTCGCACTGATGTCTTCCATCTTAGGAGAGTTGTCAAATGAGCTAAATGAAGAGCCTTATCATACTAGCATTTTACGAACAGTTATATCCTCTTTGTGATTCCAATTCAGATTGGAAATGTGCCACTTACCGAAAATTAATTAGCTTCAGTGCATTCATTTCATCATATATGGAAAATGTGCCCTTTTTCTGTTAAAATGCTGTTCCTGTGTCTTTTATATGTTAATAATGATACAATTTTCCAAATTTCCATAACAAAAAACAGACATTACAGTTTTTCTTCCTGCCATCAGAGTCTCCAATCCTGTTTTTGGCTCTGGAAACTCAAATCCGTGGTAAATTTTTTCTTTTGTTCATTTCTGTTTCACGAGATTCATCTTCCGGTTCCAAAAATGATTTGTCTTTTTCTCCGCGGAGGCTTATCTTTCATTACCAAAAACGACCAAATATTTGTTTTCTAAAGACGTATCTTTTTCGAAACCAAAAATTTATTTTCACTTTAGTCTCCCCAGATAAATTATAATTTACCAAAATAAAATTTAACAATTTAGTTTCCCAAGACTGATCTTTCATTACGAGTAAATTATCCATATATTTTTGTCTAAAGAGGTATCTTTTCTAACAAACAAAAAATAATTTTCACCCCCTTAAAATGTACAGTTTATTCTAATTCACATCCAAGTTACTCCGGCCGTATCTTAATTTAACAAAAAAAAAAGTACAATTTAGTTTCCTGAGACTGATCTTTAATCACCAGAAAATTATCCAAATATTTCCTTTACAAAGACGTAGCTTTCCTAACCAAAAAATTATTTACATTTTAGTATGGAAAGACGTATCTTAATTTACCCACCCCCGAAAAATATATAGCGTACAATTTATTCTGATTCACATTTCTGTTTCTCCAGCCGTATCTAAATTTATAAAAAAATAAAATACAATTTAGTTTTGACACTTTAGAATGCAAAGACGTATCTTAATTTACACCCCTTCCTTAAAAAAGATAGTTACAATGTATTCAGAGTCACATTTTAGTTTCTCCAGATAAATCATAATTTACCAAAACAAAATTTAACAATTTAGTTTCCCGAGACTGATCTTTCATTACCAGAAGCGATCCCTAAAGACATTAGTTTCCCCGGGGAGTTTCTCTCCGTCTCAGAAATTATCAGACGAGAAAGACGTGATATTATCTGCTTCCTCGCCATCTCTTCCAAATTATATCTCGGTCCTTATCCGCCTCGTTATAACGCTAAGAAATGTGGCAATCAGAATACCTCTTTTTCTTCTTCTGCTTCCTTCTCTGTCTTAGGTTCATGCTCGTGTGTGTGCGTATGTAATTTTACGGGCGTGCGCGCGCTGACACCTATAAATTAGACTTCTCTTTCTTAAGTCTACTTTATGTAATGTTTCGGCGTCAGTAACCTAGATATTGCGACGACCGTAAATCAGTGAATCTTGTAATGCAGCTGTTGCTATCTTTTGTTTATGATTTTAGCTCAGTTAAACATAAATAACTTTAGCATGTTGCTCCGTGGCACGTTGGGAGCCTATGAGGATTGTAGCATGTCCCACATGTTTCCCAAGAAGAATGCTTCATCACCTCATACTTACAAGCATAAACAACATGGGCATGTTTCTCCGTAGCACTTCAGGAGCCTATGAGGACTATAACATGGCCCACATGCTTCCCAAGAAGAATGCGTCATCACCTCATAATTACAAACATAAACAACATGGTCATGTTGCTCCATAGCACTTTGGGAGCCTATGAAGACTATAACATGGCCCACATGTTTCCCAAGAAGAATGCTTCGTCACCTCATACTTACAAGCATAAACAAAAAAGTTAAGTATACCTTTGTTTAACCAGACCACTGAGCTGATTAACAGCTCTCCTAGGGCTGGCCCGAAAGATTAGATTTATTTTACGTGGCTAAGAACCAATTGGTTACCTAGCAACGGGACCTACAGCTTATTGTGGAATCCGAACCACATTATAGCGAGAAATGAATTTCTGTCACCAGAAATAAATTCCTCTAATTCTTCATTGGCTGGTCGGAGAATCGAACGCTGGCCCAGCAGAGTGCTAGCTGAGAACGGTACCCGTCCGTCCAATGAGGAACTACACAAGCATCAACAACATGGTCATGTTGCTCCGCTGCACTGTGGGAGCTTATGAAGACTATAACATGGCCCACATGTTTCCCAAGAAGAGTTCTTCATCACCTAATACTTACAGGCATTAACAACATGGTCATGTTGCTCTGTAGCACTTCGTGAGCCTATGAAGACTATAACATGGCCCACATGTTTCCCAAGAAGAATGCTTCATCACCTCATACTTAGAAGCATAAACAACATGGGCATGTTGCTCCGTAGCACTTCGGAAGCTTGTGAGGACTGTAACACGGCCCACATGTTTC
Organism: Macrobrachium rosenbergii; assembly: GCF_040412425.1. NCBI lineage: Eukaryota > Metazoa > Arthropoda > Malacostraca > Decapoda > Palaemonidae > Macrobrachium > Macrobrachium rosenbergii. Next base: position 37,934,563 of record NC_089745.1, read on the forward strand.
TCAAGAAGAATGCCTCATCACCTCATACTTACAAGCATAAATAACATGGGTATGTTGCTCCGAGGCACTCTGGGAGTCTATGAGGACTATAACATGGCCCATGCTTCCCAAGAAGAATGCTTCATCACCTCATACTTACAAACAGAAATAACATGGGAATATTGCTCCGAAGCACTTTGGGAGCCTATGAGGACTATAACATGGCCCACATGTTTCCCAAGAAGGATGTTTCATCACCTCATACTTAAAAGCATAAACAACATGGGCAAGTTGCTCCATAGCACTTCGGGAGCCTATGAGGACTATAACATGGCCCACATGTTTCCCAAGAAGAATTCTTCTGTACCTCATACTTACAAGCATAACAACATGGGCACATGTTGCTCCGTAGCACTTTGTGAGCCTATGAGGACTATAACATGGCCCACATGTTTCCCAAAAAGAATGTTCATCACCTCATACTTACAAGCGTAAACAACATGGGTATGTTGCATTTTGGACTATAACACGGCCCACATGTTTCGCAAGAAGAATGACTCATTACCTCAACTTACAAACATAAACAACATGGGCATGTTGCTCCGTAGCACTTTGGGAGTTTGAGGACTATAACATGGCCCACATGTTTCGCAAGAAGAATGCTTCATCACCTCATACAAGCATAAACATCAAGGGCATGTTGCTCCGTAGCACTTTGGGAGCCTATGAGGACCGTAACATCACAAGATACAGAATTCTTCATCACCTCATACTTACAAGCATAAACGACATGCGCATGTTGCTCCGAGGCAATCTGGTATCATATGAGGACTGTAACACAACCAACATGTTTCCCAAAGAGAAGAATGCATCACCTCATCATGTATAAAAATGTAGGTTAGTTTTGGGTACGCCGGAACAAAAATATGACTGTCACCAAGAGTATAAAGACTGCTTGGCGAGTCGTGTAAAGGCTTTAAACTTCAATAAATGGTGATTCTTAGTAGGCAGGGCAAAAAGTGGGCAAGAACTTGAGTCATCTCTTACAGAAATGCGATATTTTGCATTTTTCTCCTACACATTCACTTCTATTTCTCCTGAGAGCCATGGATAATCATGTGAAATTAACTACGTATTCGATGCGCTCAGTGTTTGTTTTACATTTACTTGAGGATATAGGGCTGTGTTGGTAATTCTTCTGTTTTTTTTTTTTTTTATTGTGTTTGTCACAATTTTCCATCAGTTTTGGGAAGTGAAGGAGAAGAAGAAGAACAACAACAACAACAACATCAACAACAAAAGAGAGAGAGAGAGAGAGAGAGAGAGAGAGAGAGAGAGAGAAGGTATTATGCTAATAGTTTGAAATTACACCTGTTTTAAAGAAGTTATCGTCCTTATTTTCTTTGATTAAAAATATTCATATTTATACTAATTATACTAATCCGTACTTGCTGATTATTCTCGTAATTATCGTCAATAGAAATGTTGTCAAAGAAGCAACGTAAGTAATAATTCAAGTATTGAAAAGCTATACTTGTAATTATTCTTATATTAATTTTTGCATTGCCAGAACAAGTGAAATCGAAACGATTATATTGACGTCATCCTGCTGTATATATAAATTTTAGAATATCATAAGATCACGAACGTTTTATTTTCCGGTATGATATGCATCGCTATGACTGTAAATTTTGTTATGTAGACTTCTTGGAAGCAAAACCTTCAATAAACTTTCACTAGGAAAGAAAACTACTTTGACAAATCCTAAAAAGTTGACACTAAATTTACAGGAATAGGAACAGCGGGCACCCAATGTTGATATCAGTGGCTAAAGAATTTCTGCAATGAATTACCTCCCCTCAAACTTATTATTTCTACTGTGACAGGAAGCGATAGTGATTCAGTAAAGAAAAACAAATCAATTTATTTGGTTAAGAAAAATGCCTCTGTAGAATACCAAGTTTTTCTTTTCTAATTTTTATTTTTCATGTAAACACTTTATTAGTGCAAGTTTATAAAACCAAGTTTTCTTTTAATTTTAATCTTTTTGTAAACACTTTATAAGTACAAGATTATAAAACCAAGTTTTTCTTCTTAATTTTTTTTGTAAACACTCGTTTTTTTTATTTATTCACTTAAACTTTGTTTTCCACATTGGCTTTTTTCTTAATCATTCGAGACAAATACGAAGGATGTGCTTTGCTTCGTCCATTACTTACTGGGCAACTCCAAGAAATTCGATCTTCGGCGCTGCTTGTAGCGAGCGTAGTTGAGGGGGGCGACGTCCCCGGCCTCGCTGTCCCTCGAAGAACGCCTGGAGGCCAGGTAGGCAAGGTTACCCCCTCTCACAGGACTGGATGGAAAAAAAATAATTGCAGGTAAATCAATCAGATTCAGTGAACGTATCAACTGTCAAGGTATTGGCAGGTTATCCAAGTTAATGTCTTGCATAATAAGCAAAATAATTTTTGTGGGAGAAACATAGCCGGGAGTTTAAATGAATGTAATTAAGTAATTATGTAATCAACAAAATAATTTATGATTGAATTAGCATATCATGGAGCACATTTCTTGATTAACAAACACATTCTCGTATGCCTTTGACAGTGGCCGTCACACACAAACACTCACTTTACTTATTTACATGAAATTGCCATTAAGTTTGAATTCCAAATTAGCGTTCGCCATGCTCTCTCTCTCTCTCTCTCTCTCTCTCTCTCTCTCTCTCTCTCTCTCTCTTTAAGTTGAAACCATGTAATCTTGAGGGCTTGCATTTACTCCTTGCTGTGAAAAATAAGAACAAACCTTTATAATGAAGCTGAGGATTATTCTCTAATTTTATTGTTGTATCATAAAACCAATCAATATTTTGTGGTTTAAAGATAACCTAGGAGTTTTAGGATATAAATTAAATGTTCAAGCATTTATGTATCTCATATCACAGCTCGACAGACGTTGTAAGTTGGATAGATATTAATTTTCAGACCTTAGGTAGTTATAGAATTAAGGTACAGAATGCTGTATACGAAACGTGAAAAAGCAAGCCTCCTCATTAATAATAATAATAATAATAATAATAATAATAATAATAATAATAATAATAATAATTTGTCTAATTCCTCTGCTGCTTCCGCTGCCATTTCTGGTTTTCCTCCTGACGAACGCAACGTCAGGAGGAAAACCAGAAATGGCAGCGGAAGCAGCAGAGGAATTAGGACAACTTATATTCACCTCTCCAAAAGAAGAAAAAGACAGCATCAGGAGATTAGAAAAAGATTACTTTAACCCTTTCACTGCGATGAACGACTATTGCCATCTGTTGGAAGTTTTAAGAAATACGGGCCTACAGTACTTACCGGAAACATCTTCCACATCACTTGCAGAATTTGGTAGGTTACTGGGGTTTTCATGATATTATGCAAAGTTGGATTCATGATATGTAAATTTTCTATATATAAATATATCTATATTTATTCAAATATATACTGTACATATACATGCATGTATATAAATATATAACATATATATATATATATATATATATATATATATATATATATATATATATATATATATATATATATATATATATATATATATATATATATAGGTATCACTTTTGTCTGTTATAGACCAAGCCATTATTGCATTCCTTGACTTTAATGAACTTAGCTTTTTGATGGGCAATGAACAGAGGGAAGTTGTTTTTACATTTTGTTATATCCTTATCATTGAACGTACAATGAAAAATATTAACTATACAGAATGGATATTTACATATGAAACTAAACACAAGCAGTACATGGATTCCTTTGTGTAAAGAACATCATTGTTCCTCCGGCAAACATAAGTGAGTCTAATTTCCTTTCCGTCAGATTGAGGCTGGCTCCTACTGCCTCGTGCCAGCTCGTAAGAACTGCAAGTCTTTTCTGTAGTCTTTTGTTTGCTTTTTCCAAGTGTTCCGTCCTCATCTCGAGGTTCTTGAAGTCGCGGAGTAACGTTTCGTTCTTTGCCTGCAGATTTCGCAGCTCATCTTCCAGAAGAAGATTCCTCTTGTCCATGCTGCTGGCCAGCCTCGCCATCTCTTCCAGCCGGTGGTCTTTCGCTTGCAAGTAAATTATCCTGTTGACTAAGCTTCATTTTTCTCTTGTAGCTGACATTGGAGGAAGCCATTTTCTTTCGACAGCTTTCCAACTTGCTCTTGCATTTCTCGAACGTTTAACTGGAGGTTTTCCTTCTCAGTCTTACAGTGGTTGAGTTCGTTTCCTAGTCCTCTGATTCCTTCAGTCATCTGCATCCTCTGTTCTCTCATCACACGCAGTTCCGTGTCCAGCTGACTTGGTACTTCCTCTTGTTGACGAAGTTGACAATTGCTTTGCCAACTGAGCAGTCAGGCTCATTACTTTGTTGTTCGGGTATCACTTAGCTACTGGACAGCGGCACCGTTCTGAGTCAGTCGCTTAGTTTCTGCTTTCATCCTCGTTATCTCGTCTCCCAGCATATTTATGCACATTTTCCTGAGCCGGCATCTCCTTCTGCGTCAGCTGCCTTTCGTTCTCAAGCAAAAGGATCTTGTCCTCCAAGATTCTGCTGTTCCCTCTTCTGCGTGTTAAACCGTCCTGTGTACGACTGCTTATCCTTCCTGTCTGTTTCCAGTTCCTTTCTGTGCATCTCCTCCTTTTCTTTTTCCGTTTTATTTTCTTGAAGAGCATTTTTCAGATCATGAACTCTTTTGGTTAAGTTGACATTCGCCAGTATCAGATTCTTCCTCTCTTCTCTTTCGAGACGAAATTCTCCCTGCAATGCTTCAGTTTTCCATTGTAATCATCATCTTCGATTTTCTGCTTCTTAATGGTGTCCAGTATGTTGCCTGTTACAGCGCTAGCCAATCCAAAAACAGCAACCAGAAGCAAATTCTTGATTCCAGAGGCGGCTTCCAGACCTGGGTCCATTTTGCACACCAAAAACTGCTACTAGGCTGAGGCAAGGCAAAAGAAGTTGTAGACCCATTTCGGAGTCTGTAACGACAGAACCGACTCTTCAGCTTATATTCACCTCCCTCTCACATTTTTCTTTCTGTGTTTTTCAGAATTTCACAAATTTTCTCTAGAAAAATCTAAAATTTTTCCAATTTATGCATCACTAAATCCGTAAAAAAATATCAAATAACCTTGGAGACTCGTCGTTATGGATTTCACATCATTAAACATAACTCTTAATCCCGACCATCTTTATCACTTGTATACCATCAGAATGACTCTTACTGGCTGCTCTAGGAGCAAGATCCCGTGCCGGAATAAGGCCAACTTATTTTCAAACATGTACACACCGTACACCTGTCTCAGACCCACTATTGTACCAAACGTTTTACTCTCTCTCTCTCTCTCAATGATTGCGTAAAATGTTTGGGACGTGTATATGTATATATGTATATATAATCTATATATATGTATGAATGTATGTATATGTACATATATACATATATATTATAAATATATATAATATATATATATATATATATATATATATATATATATATATATATATATATATATATATATATATATATATATATCACTCTAAGAAATCGAGGAAAAATTATTTGCTTCTGATTCAGAATCTGATTATGATATACTGTAGATGATTCTGACCTGGTGGAAAGTGAGGATGATGATGTTAATGATGGTGATGATGTGCTAATGTTGCTGTGCCATACACATGGACTGAAGTTGAATTAAATGATAATAATCCCAAAGAGGTCGATAGTACAATAATTTATACACTCATAAGGTAATTAGATTGACAGTTTGACTCCTATGAATGCTTTGCTAAATTATGTCCCTAGGAAATAGATGATAACGTAAAAAAAGAATTAAATATTTCTATTTTATGATAGCCAAGAAGCAAACTTTGCCTAAAAGATCATGGTATGTTTATTTTTCAGTTGAAAGTTATCTGAGTTAAAACACCTTCATATTAGTTACATCTAGTTTCAGAGCAGTACTTGCAAGGGACAGATATCAGTTTGATGGCGCAGAGAAAGGATGATTGGTATCATTAAAAAAATAAAGACATCTATATAATTTTGTACATATTTTGATGTATAGCATTTATACAGAATGTACAGTACAAGAAGTATTGCAAATATGGAACATGAATATATGATACACTGATAGTGTACTAACAGGATTACTTGTGCCACTAACGAAGACCTCAGAGTCAATGACTTTTCATTTTTTTTTTACTTTTTCCAATTTTTAATCATTTATTGACGCATGATGTATTAATTGCAAGCTAAAATGAAGTTCATTCCCGAAAATATAGGGCTTAAAGGTGTAGTACATTTTTCATTTTTTAAGCTGGAACCACTTTCAAATGTGCACGTAGCTGGGAATGAGAGTCAAAATAAACTCCGCTGCGAAAGGGTTAAACTGAATGGCATTGTAGTAGTAATCAAATAATAATAATAATAATAATAATAATAATAATAATAATAATAATAATAATAATAATAATAATAATAATAGTAATAATAATAATAATATGTCCCGCTAAAAAGAACGGCAGCATCAGCTGAATTGATTTTATACAAGATCTTTTCGATTCTTCTCATATTCTCTTTTCTTCAAGGCTGGTATCTGCTAAGAGGTGGCCAATGTACAGTCTGGATAAAGGGGAAAGGCAATAGTTCTGAATATAGTGATTATAGTATCTCCCTTTAAACAATAATACTAATAATAACAGAAATGATTGCTTGGGCTGATACAACTGATATCACCAAATACTGGTCATGAGTTCTAGATAAAGCGCGTTCATGTTTACCGGAAATAGAGGTGGGTTACCGCGAACAGACTAATTGCCTATAAAGCCTCAAATTAGCGTGTAAATTGCTTAATTGTTAAATGCGTCAGTTCACTGGATTTACTTAACAGTTTGTGATTATACATAATAGAATTTCCCTTGTTTTTTTTTTCACTGAATAATCACTTCCGCGAATCAGACCTCAGTTATGCAAATTTTCTGGTACATTGATGAAATTGCGAGTTTCCTGTAAGGAAAAACTATTAAGATTTATCAGGAAAAGGATGCACAGGGAATATCCATTACATTATATCCCATAACACTTCTGTGTTATGGGATATAATGTAATGGATATTACACTTAAGCAACGTAAACAAAGGATTAGTTCCCCGGTTTTACGTTTGTAATGTAGTCTCTTTCGCTATTTGTTTGGATTGTATCGGTTTTCGCCTGTCTACCATTCCTACTGTCCAAGATGAAATGTTACATTCGTTTTCCAGTCGACTTCTCACTGATTAATTCAATTTCCTTGATTTTTTTTTCTGTCGGATGGGGTGGGGTTGTCTAAGGCGGGTGGGGTTGGGGGAGTTTGATGGAGGATAAAATTTGTGGTAGATCCTTACACCTCATCATTAATATCCTGAGGCCCCGAGAGTCCCTACATACTCATTAATAGCCTATGAGCTCTCGAGAGTACCCACATACTTATGTAGGCCCAATCCTTCATCCACATCATTTTGTCTGGTTTCTTCAGCAGAGGAACTTAATTTCGAGGATGTAGCTCTTCCTTCCTCCCTTGAGAGACGGTCTTTTCATTAGAAGCTGCTGCAATTAATCCAGTTTTTCAAGTAACGGGGAAATCTCAGGTAAGGGTAATTCCCTAACCTCTCTTGAGGCGGATTCAGACGTATTTTTCATGCTTTTTTAAATCTATTTTCTCATACCTCCTCTAGAACTAATTTCATCTTGCTTTCTGTTTTCTTAGTGAGTCACTTAGCTTTTAGCTTCTTGATTATTTTTTTATAAGTTACTCAATTTTAGTAAGTCACTGAGCTTTGACTTCTTTGTATATAAGCTACTCGTCTTATTTGAGTCGCTTATATATAAAGAATCTTCAGTAAGTCACTTAACTTTTAGCTTCTTGGATATTTTTTATTTAAGCTACTAATTTTTCATGAGTCACTTAACTTTTAGACTCTTTATTTATAAGCTAGTCATCTTCAGTGTGTTGCTTATATATATATAAATATATATATATATATAGAATCTTCAATAATATATATATATATATAGAATCTTTAAGTCTTTTAGCTTCTTGAATTATTTTATTTAGGCTACCAATTTTAGTGAGTCACTTAGCTTTAGCTTCTTAGTAAATAAGCTATTCATCTTCAGTGAGCCACTTATATATAAAAATCTTCAGTGAGTCATTTAGCTTTTAGCATCTTGATTATTTTTTAAGCTACTAATTTTAGTAAGTCACTTAGCTTTAGCTTCTGTGTATATAAGCTATTCATCTTCAATGAGTTGCTTATATATAAAAAGTCTTTAGTAAGTCACTTAACTTTTAGCTTCTTGGATATTTTTTATTTAAGCTACTCATTTTTAATGAGTCACTTAAATTTTAGATTCTTTATATATAAGCTAGTTATCTTCAGTGAGCCACTTATGTATAAAAAATCGTCAGTGAGTCACTTAGCTTTTAGCTTCTTGGATATTTTTTATTTAAAACTACCAATTTTAGAGAGTCACTTCGCTTTAACTTATTTGTATATAAGTTGCTCATTGTCAGTGAGTCGCTTATATATGAGGAATCTTCTGTAAGTCACTTAGCTTTTAGCTTCTTGGTCATTTTTTATTGAAGCTACTCATATTTAATGAGTCACTTAGCTTTTAGATTCTCTATAAGTGAGCTACTAATCTTCAGTGAATTGCTTATATATAAAGAATCTTCAGTGATTCACTTAACTTTTATATTCTTTCTATACAAAGTAGTTACTCCAGTGAGTCGCCATGTACAAAGAATCTTCAGTGTGTCACTTAACTTCTAATTTCTTGGTCATTTTATATATAAATAACTCATCTTCGGTGAGTCACTTAGCTTTTAGTTTCTTGGTCATTGTATATGTAAATTACTAAATTACTTCTTCGAGTCACTTAGCTTATAGCGCCTTGGTCGTTTAATATGTAAGCTACTCATCTTGAGTGAGTCACTTAGCTTGAAGCTTTTCAGTTATTTTATATATGTACTATTCTTTAGTGAGCCCCTTAGCTTTTATAGTCCTGGTAACTTTATATATAAGCTACTCCTTTTTCGTGGGTCACTTAGCTTTTAGCTTCTTAGCATCTTAGCTTTTTAACTTCTTTCTAATGAACGCCATATTCTTTGGATGCTTGAATTTCAAGGTTGTGGCCCTTGTAGGCTTGATCCATATGAATAGGGGTTTATTATCTGTATAATAATAATAATAATAATAATAATAATAATAATAATAATAATAATAATAACAACATATGATAGGAGTAGACCTTCTTTTAGATGTGTTCTGTTAAAATGAATGGCAGCATTAGTGGAATAATAATAATAATAATAATAATAATAATAATAATAATAATAATAATAATAATAATAATAATAATAATAATAATAAAGAAAAATTAGAAAAATAAGAGACGTACGTAATTCAAGGGAAAGCAGCAAGACGGACGACATGCCAACGAAACAGGAGGCCTTTGGTTGGAACGTTACAAAACTGCATAGCAGCAGACTAGATGCAGATAAAATGAAGAGATGTAGAAACATGGCTTCTTCGAATCTGAAAGGCTTACTGGAGTATTCTCCTCAAAAGTGGAGTCAAAAGGAGGGCGTGTCTGACTGCAAACCTTTTAAAAGAGCGACTGCATGCGAAAGAGAGAGAAAATGCCTTCGAGTTGCTTCAGAGAGAGTGAGAGAAATGCCTTCGTGTTGCATAAGTTGAACATATTCATAAATAGGAGGAAGGAGAGAGAGAGAGAGAGAGAGAGAGATGCCTTCGTTTTGCATAAAATTGAACATATTCATGGATAGAAGGAAGGAGAGAGAGAGAGAGAGAGAGAGAGAGAGAGAGAGAGAGAGAGAGAGAGAGAGAGAGAGAGAGAGAGAGAGAGAGAGAAATGTCTACGTGTTGCCTAAAGTTGAACATAGAGAGAGAGAGAGAGAGAGTTTCGTTTTGCATAAAGGTGAACATATCCATGGATAGATAGATAGAGAGAGAGAGATCTTCGTGTTGCATAAAGTTGAACATATTCATAGATTGGAAGAAGGAGAGACAGACAGACAGAGAAATGTCTTCGTCTTCTGTAAAGTTGAACATATTCATAGAGAGAGAGAGAGAGCTTCGTGTTGCATAAAGTTGAACATATTCATAGATAGAGGAAGAGAGAGAGAGAGATACCTCCGTGTTGCATAAAGTTGAATATATTCATAGATTGGAAGAAGGAGAGAGAAAGAAAAAGAGACACAGACAGACAGACAAAGAGACAGAGAAATGCCTTCGTGTTCCCTGAAGAAAACTAGATAAAGTTGAATATATTCATCTATAGGAGAGAGAGAGAGAGAGAGAGAGAGAGAGAGAGAGAGAGAGAGAGAAACTGGCCAGACAGACAGACCGAGGGATGCCATCGTGTTGGCTGAGGAAGAAGGAAATAAAGTTGAACGGAAGAAGCAATATTCTAGTTGAACAGTATTGTAACAGTGGGAGGAGAAGCAATACTTTAGAAAAAGGAGAGACATTACTCTAGGTGACGGCTCACTACGGATGGGAGAAACAACACCTGGAACAAAAGCTTTAATTTATTAGGCGATTTTTGTTATTAGAGGAAATTCGTATCAGTTATTATTATTGTTATTATTATTATTATTATTATTATTATTATTATTATTATTATTATTATTATTAATCAGAAGACGAACCCTATTCATATGGAACAAGCCCACCACAGGGGCCATTGACTTGAAATTCAAGCTCCCAAAGAATATGGTATTAATTAGAAAGAAGTAACAAGTTTAAGGGAATTACAGAAAGAAGCGATAAAAAATAGATAAAAAAATTAATAAATAAATAGAAAAAATTAAAAATATGAAAAGTTACAAATATTTAAACAAATTATTACCATTATCGAAGGATGTGAATCGGTTTGAAGTGTCTAAATGAATTCGTCAGAGATAAATTAGCAAGTTAATAAATAAATAGAAAAATTGTAAAAATTTAACATTAAAAAATCTAAGAATTAAAGAGAAAAGTTATCACCGTTATCGAAAGGCGTAAATGAATTAGTATGTTCTTTTATTCATTGTGTTTTATAATTCCAAGTATAAAAATCAAATGATGCAAATAAATAAAGGTGGCAATATTGTCATTTATACTCAAGAACAGAGTAAAAGTGAAAAGGTAAATATTGGTTTTAATTTCCCGTCAGGAAAGTCATTGTCTTTCACCTCCATTCTTTCGTATCAATTTCTCCTTCGGGCGTTGGGTTTCCTGGGTCGTACAATACACACATCCGCCCTCGTGCTCTCTCTCTCTCTCTCTCTCTCTCTCTCTCTCTCTCTCTCTCTCTCTCTCTCTTCCTCAGAGTTTATGAAGCATGACATCACCCTGATAAAAAGTGAATTATCTTAGACTGGATCCCGAATATATACTTTTAGAGTAACATTTCTCTCTCTCTCTCTCTCTCTTCCTCAGAGTTTATGAAGCATGACATCACCCTGATAAAAAGTGTATTATCTTAGACTGGATCCCGAATATATACTTTTAGAGTAACATTTCTCTCTCTCTCTCTCTCTCTCTCTCTCTCTCTCTCTCTCTCTCTCTCTCTCTCTCTCTCAGAGTTTTATTGCAGCATGACGTCATTCTGACACAAAGTGTATTCTCGGGGACTGGATCCATCATATACACTTTTAGAGCAAATCTCTCTCTCTCTCTCTCTCTCTCTCTCTCTCTCTCTCTCTCTCTCTCTCTCTCTCTCTCTCTCTCTCTCTCGTGTACCAAGCTCCTTTGTGTATAACGTACGCATCCTCAGGGTTCAAAGTAAAATAGTAATCCTAACAGCTAATTAAGGCACATGTGAGATACGAAATAGCATTATCAGTCACACGAATGTTAGGTAGTTCATCCCCAATATTTCTTTTCGATAGAAAGGTCAGGATTTGCAAAAACTCAGTCTTAATTTTGGACGAAGGGGATATCTCCCAGTTATATTTACAAGTTTCAGTTTGAATTCTGCGGCATTTCTGTAGAATTCTGATTCCTTCACAATGGAGACGATTTCTGACTAAAATAAGTGCTTATTGATATCATGTAGCAATAAGGTGTGTTAGAACAATTCTAAAAGCCACAAAGTTCCCATAAATATTCTGCAGTGAGTTTTGTCATTATTAGTAATCTAGGACACACACACACACACACACTATGGGCTAGGGTTAGGCTTTGGTCTGTTCTCATTGTTTGCTTTTTAATGTTGAAATCTGTTATTCTTATTTTAGACATTCCCGAGGAAACGTCTTTAAAGGCACGACTTGCAAGCACTTGTTTTTTCCCGTGTGCAATCATTTTCAAGTCCAAGATATATATTTTTTAAAGGTTTTATTCTACAAGAAAATTACACTGATATAGGGGTCTCTTCTGCTGAGAAATCAGTTTACTGATAACAACAGTGACTGTATTTCATAAGATTCTTACCTAACCTAAAGCGAAGGTAAATCTGATGATTAAAGGTAATTTATAAAAAAAATGGGTAAAAAAGAGAGCATAAGTGACTTCGTGACCTCAGAGGCTTTTAGAATCAAATGGGTTTCATTGATTTTGGGTTAGAATTTGTTCAGTCTTCCTTTGCAGTAAACGTAATTTAATTTTATAAATATGTCGCTCTTAGTGGGATGTAAACAAGATGGAGGCAGGAAACAAGCAGGGAAACATGGTCTCTTCCTTTGCAATAAACCTATTCAATTTTATAAATAAATAGCCCTTAGCAGCATGTAAACAAGAATATGGAGACGAGAAATGAATAGGAAAAGATGGCCTCTCCATATCTTACCTCGCAAGAGGCGAAGTCGAACAAGGTCTCGAGGAACCTCGCGGTGACCTGGGACTCATCGGGCTGACGGGGCTCTTGGGCGTGAAAGGACTCTTGGGACTTTTCGGACTCTTGGGACTCAGAGGCGACATGATGACGTCCGAGTCTATGTAATCCTGAGACGTCCCGGAGTTTTGGTAGCCACTGAGCGAGGTCGACTCGCTGTCCGTCGAAGTGAGTCGAATGCTGGCCAGGCGCGACATGGTGATGGAGGGTTTCCTAGCTGTTGGGCTCCTGGGGGATTGTGGGAGCGGGGAATTGGGGGGATGCTGGGACAGGGGGGAAGGGGGAGGATGTTTCGGGTGTTTGAGGGTAACGGGGATGTCTATGATGTCCGTCGTGGTGGTGGTTTGAGTAGGCGCGGAGACGCCTAGACCGTTCTCGAAGTCAGTTAGTGGGGAGAACCGCCCTCCTTGGGGCTAATATAGGTCTACAGGTCAGCGGATGAAGAGTTTTTCTTCTTCGTCTTCTCCTTCTCCGTCGCGAAGACGATGGGTATCAGGAGGACTCGTTAAACAAGCACAAGCAAAGGA
>NC_089745.1:37952989-37965489 GCF_040412425.1 Macrobrachium rosenbergii
TATATATATATATATATATATATATATATATATATATATATATATATATATATATATATATATATATATATATATATATATATATATATATATATATATATATATATATATATATATATATATATATATATATACAGGGTGTTTTGAAATTAGAGGCCCCCTCTACAGCATAAATTAAAATTGATATGGACAAAAGCAAAAGTAATTCAGAACAGGTATTTATTTAAGTTTCTCTCTGAGTATTTAATATTTTGTGTGGCCTCCATCTGCCTGTACCACAGCCCGCATTCTTGAGGGGTATGATTTCAGCAAATCGCATAAAAGCTGAGACTCAAACTCCATTTCCCTGAGCACTTCGGTCACCTCTCTTCGCTGGTCGTCGAGGCTTGGTATACCATCATACTTCACGGTGCGCGCTTCAACACGATCCTTTAAGATACTACCAATGTTTTCACACACATGAAGGTCAGGGGAGCTACCTGGAAATTCACTTGACAAGAAGAAATCGATACCACTGTTTCGAAGCAGCTCCTGTGTCTGAAGAGCCTTGAAACATGGTGCCTTATCATGCAAAAATGCAACTTCCTCAACAGATAACACATTTTCAGGATGTTTGAGGAAAGGAAATACTCCACCAGTAAGCACAGTTTCTCTGAAGTATTTGCCATTCCATGACTGTCCTTTTTCTTTGATGAGCCACATTAACCGTTTGGCTGTGAAACAGAAAAATTCCCAAACATTCAGGAAATTTCACAACTTGGTGATAGCGCACATCATCGCTGATATCATCCAACTTTGCAGCCCAAATGATGTCATTTTTATGATTTGGCTTCCTGACTGTGTAAATGAAGAATTCATCTGATGCGGCAACATGGAGAAAGTCAGCTTCATCCCAATCTTTAAGAAATGAACCACAAAACCATGCACGGTCTTCTCTCTGTTGCTGAGTGATGTTGGGCTTGCTGATAACATGGAATGGCTTGATACCAGATTTTTTCAACTCACGATATACAGCACTATAACTTCTCTTCTTTCCCCTTTTTGTTTCTAGTTCAAGCGCCAGTTTACATAAAGACTTTCTTGGTCTACCCACTGCCTCAGCTATGATGTCTTTTGACTCCTGAGAAAGGACTTCAAGCATTCCAAGGTTCTCACTCTTTTTGCGGTGACAGTCATATGGATTTTTGTTCCATTTTCTTTTAACAAAGGATTCATCTCTTTTAATGGATTTAGCTATCCAGGAACGTGAAATGAAGGATGCGCCAGCATCCCTGGCCTCTCTGAAGGTTATAGCCCGGATTTGGTCAATCCTTCTGATTTCCTCTGAGTCGTTAGCCATGGCTGTATCTAAGTCCGTCACTCAGTCTGAAAATACAAGAAATGTATAATGAAAAATAGTTTAATAGAAGCTTAAGATAATGTACTTGGAGATAGGCTTCAGCAGAAAACTTCATAACTTTCCATTTGTTCTGTGGAGGGAGGGGGCTCTAATTTCGAAACACCCGGTATATATGTATGTATGTATTATAATAGTGTGTGTGCGTGTGTGTACGTATGTATGCATGCAATACAATACCAGCGCGACAAAGCAAAAAGTAAAGAGTACGGTTAAATAGAGTTTTACAGTTCGTACAATATACTTTCCCCAAAAAATCCCTAAATCCCTGTCGTATCTGCAAACAATATTTCAGTCTTTATTGCCTCTGGATTTGTGTGAAAACTGTGACACCTTTGTTCCGGAGACCAGTGTGCTAAAACGGACAAAAAATAAATCATTTTTAAATCTTTGTACTTTAACCTTTGTATTTTATTTACTGATTTGTTTTTCACTGAGAGAAATCTGATGAATTGTAGGAACCTTTCATGAAAAGTATTTTTAAATGTTGATTTAAGTACCCTGGAAGATATTGAAAGTATTACGGTATAAATATATGTGTTTATATATATATATATATATATATATATATATATATATATATATATATATATATATATATATATATATATATATATATATATATATATATATATATATATATATATATATATATATATATATATATATATATATGTATATATATAATTATAATGTATGTACGAGTGCATATTAGTTTGTACTCCCCACCGGTATAAGAGCATATTTACACGAATACAGATAGGTGTAGACCTAAGAAAAGAAAATGGTTTTAACTGTTCATTCTTTTTCATATTGACACTAATAAAGAGAAAACATACCTGGGTTTAACGCATTTTATGTATAATTGCTGAAATGAATTCGGACGAAGCGATAAACGAAGTTCGATAAATAAGTTTATTGTTTATAGAAAATAAACAGAAATGAAACGCAGACTCCTTCTTTGTCAAAGCTATGGGCTTAAGAGACGCGCGAAAAAAAAAAAACGAATTGGGTACGGAGGTCTTGGGAAAAACGACCTTTGTCACTGATATGGAGGGAACTTGAGATGGGAAGAGGTTTGAATTGCCCCGGAGAGAGAGAGAGAGAGAGAGAGAGAGAGAGAGAGAGAGAGAGAGAGAGAGAGGGCTTAGGGTGTAATCTGAAGTGCAGAACGGAAGGGAAGGGCTCAAGAGAGGTGTAATCTGAAAAGATGCAGAACAGGGGGGGAAGGGCTCAAGAGAGAACAGAGTAGAGATGTGAAAAGATAAGGACGACCCAGTTGGGGAAAAATGTCAGAAAAGGGATGCAATAATGCAGATAATTATAAGAGAGAGAGAGAGAGAGAGATAAAAGAATAGAGAGACAAGATATGTTTTTAAAATGGATCTTGAGTCCCCCAATGCCTGAAAGCTAAGAATATGGGGAAGTCAGTGACAAATAAACTGAAGAAAGAAAAGGGAAGTTAAATGTTGTGGAATACAGACAATTATAAGAGAGAGAGAGAGAGAGAGAGAGAAAAGAGACGATTTCGAGATCCATGATTGAAAAAAAAAAATAAAAAAAATAGAAGTAGGACACAGAAAACAGAAAAAACAATTTTTAAAATGGTCTATGGTCTTCGGGGCTACTTTCAACATAGAATTCCAGAAAGCTAAGAATATAGAAAGCTAAGAAATCAGTGACACATAGAAAGACCCTGAAGAAAGCAACGAGTGGAACTTTGCCACTTTCAGTTAGAAAGCTAAGAATATGGAGAAAGCAGTGAAATGCAGAAAGACCCAGAAGAAAGCAACAAATAGAACTTTGCCACTTTCGTTTAGAAAGCTACGAATATGGGGAAAGCAGTGAGACATAGAATGACCTAAATGAAAGCAACGAATGGAACTTTGCCACTTTCAATCAGAAAACTAAAAGTATGGAGAAAGCAGTGCGACACAGAAAACCCAGAAGAAAACAATGAATAAAACTTTGCGCTTTCACTTAGAAAGCTAAGAATGCGGGGAAAGCAGTGCAACATAGAATGATCCAGAAGAAGGCAGTGAATGGAACTCTGCCAGTTTCACTTAGAAAGCTAAGAATATGGGGAAAGCAGAGTCTCAGAAAGACCCAGACGAAAGCAACGAACGCTCTGCCACTTTCACTTAGAAAGCTAAGAGTATGGGGAAAGCAGTGAGACTCAGAAGGGACCTAGTAGAAGGCAACGAATTGAACTTCACCACTTTCACTTAAAAAGGTGAGACCAGGGGGAAAGCAGTTAAATAGAACTCTGCCACTTTCACTTAAAAAGCCAAGAGTATGGGGACAGCAAAGATACAGAGAAAGACCCAGAAGAAAGCAACAAATAGAACATTGCCACTTTCACTTAGAAAGCTAAGAGGATGAGGAAAGCAGTGGGACATACAAAGACCCCAGAAGAAAGCAACTAATAGAACTTTGCCACTTTCACTTAGAAAGCTAAGACTATGGGGAAAGCAAGGATACAGAAAGACCCACTCAAAAACAATGAATAGAATTTTGCCACTCTCACTCAGAAAGCTAAGAGTATAGGGAAAGCAGTGAGACTCAGAAAGACCCAAAAGAAAGCAATGAATAGAACTTTTCCACTTTCACTTAGAAAGCTAGGAGTACGGGGAAAGCAAGGATACAGAGAAAGACCTAGGCGAAAGCAACGAACGGGAACTTTTAATATTGACCGATCTATGGGGGAGTGAGAGAGAGAGAGAGAGAGAGAGAGAGAGAGAGAGGGAGGATCAATAATAGTGCGTCCCCTACCTGCCTCTCGTTACCAGACCCAAGAGGAAAGACACTCTTCGGGTGAATAGGATCCTTTGGCATTATTTTGATTTCCTTTCAGGGCTCCCATAGTGTAATTAAGAAGTTTTAATTAGGTAATTATAGAGGATGTCTCCACTGAAAAATCCTACCTACAGCCACCATTTGATAATAATTCTAATTATTCTCGGTATTAAAATATATACAATGATAACTAACTAATTTTTGGTCTTCGATACAAGGACAAGTCAGTAGAACAGTACACGCGTGATATGGGAAGTCAGTTTTGGTTGGGTAAAAAAAAAAAAAACATGTTTGACGTTATGGGAAGTAAGTTTTGGTTGGTTAAAACAAGGAAATTGTTTAACCTTCCATTTACAATATTGGTCATGCCCATTCTCTCCTCTAATAAAATAAATTTGTAATTGTATTTTCTCACTGAGAATGAATCTTTCATACATTTTTACATAATTCATTATGAGGACCAAGAATAACTGCTTTGAGACCAACCTGCTCTTTACAAACAACTATTTTGTAAGGCCGTTTGAGGTATTGTTTGCAAGTCACAATCTCCTTGTTTTGTGTGTGTGTGTGTGTGTGTGTGTGTGTGTGTGAAGGGGGGGAGGGAAACCTCCATACACATCTGCATGTTTTATACACCATTATTTAACTTATAAAAACTCGAGAACGGACATACTAGGGAGAGTGAAGGAAATTTGAGGGCACAGTTCTTGTTGATTAAAGTATATTCATCTTTCTTAGCTTGACTGGAAACCAAGATTAATACTTGATAAATTGAGAAAGACAGCTATAGGGCTCCCTTGTTCTTAGGAAGGTAATAGATAATGATATGCACACTTTAAAGTTTAGATGAGACTTGCATTTCAGAAACCATGATGGGCAAAATAAAGAACTTTAGATTTCTAGGGGAAAACCTGAAATTTTCAAATAATGAAATTCCAAAGATACACCTAAAATTTGGAGTTTCTATATTTCTTGAATTCTTAGGTTCAAATCTCAAAATTTTACACTATATTCTCTTATATTTGGGAGGTTTAAATTTCACATAATGTTGGAAACTTTCTTGTTCATTTTCTGCCTGTAGTTCAATTTCCCAATTAATGAATGACAAATATTCAAATTCTGAGTCATAAATGAACTTTGGAAATGATGAAATAATAATCTAAAAATCATAAACTAGATGTGAACTTCAGTAAAGTGAATCAAACTTCCGTTTGCAAGTAACTTCAGAAATAATATTCATGAATATTTCAACCCCAGAAATAGTGATCGACAAGAACTTACATTTCATGTAAGACGGGAATTTCAAGTTTCAGGATAAACTTGAATTTCATCAACTTCAAATATTAGTTAAGACTTGAAATTCAGAAGTAGTGAGCTACAAATCTTCTAAATTAAGTGGGACTTGTTACCCTCAGTTACAAGCCTATTTCTTGATCTACGCAGGATTATATGAAAACCAGTGTCATTTCGTTACATCAGAATTATGACGCCAGAACTGAGTGCCAGGGATAATTAGTCTAATAAATCTCTAAATAAAATTCCTAAAGCCATGAAGGGTATATAATCTGTTTTTATCAGAGCTCCCTTTCAAATGTGTTCGCTGTTGAATGTGAAGGTACATGTAATTACTTATTTACGTCAATGTGATTGCCCAGTGGCTCCTAATAGGCTGTGCTCAAAATCCTCTCTCTCTCTCTCTCTCTCTCTCTCTCTCTCTCTCTCTCTCTCTCTCTCTCTCTCTCGTTTATGTTAAGGGTTGAACGTAGTATGTTCAATAACTTTTTATACATTGTTTCTGCATAAAAGGCACACTTTCTGTTGGCTTATTTTCTCTCTCTCTCAGTAACAAAAAACGACAAACCGTGTGATTATAAAACTGTAAATACCACTAAAATAACAGCTCCTAGCTGCCACCCGCTGTTTAGTCTTTGACAATACCTCATTGCCATATTGTCCAACCTCTCTAATTATTACTTCTTAGTGCAGCTGTGGGGTTTTCTCCCAGTTCCACCTTTTGATTCTTGTATTTCATCTTCAGTACTCTGTGGATTTCTTTATCTTGCAGTCCAACCACTCCAACTCCCTCTTTCCACTGGGTAAAATACTGATTGACCGAAAGTGCCCCAGTGCTTGGCTTGACAGCTTTGAAGGTTTACGCATATAGCATTTACATGTTTTTAGAATAACAGCCATTATGCTTAAATAACAGATATGACCGTTAATAACTGATAAAATATTTCCTTTTCCACTTCTCTGAGAGATATTCTTATGTACTTACTCTCGTGTTCCTTAATACCCTGAGTATTTTCTTTAAAAAATCTTGTTTATCCCCATTCATTCCCAACGTAACTCGGGATTTGAATTGTATATTTACGTGTCCGAAAGATTTCATTCCATACTTTTTTTTCTTATTTCTTTTTAACTGGAACAACAGCATCATTCATATCATTCATACTCGAAGTTCAAAGAACTACGCATCCCTTTGTAGTCACTGTTTACAAAATTTCATTTAGTTCGATATCAATTATTCAACTTTAACTTTTAAAAGTTCTTTTAACATCAGTCGAGCTTATTTTGGTTATATGAAGTTGGAAAAAAGTGTTACTTTGACTTGCAGGAGAGAACCTAAGTTCTTTTGATTATCTATTGAATTAGCAGTTAATGATACGTTATCATAGTTTTTACTTTAGGACAATACACATGTTTAAGATACTCATTTGTCTTCGAGAGAATTCTAATCTATTTTCACTCATTAGTGGATCTTTTCTCGTATGTATTATACTCTGAACTTTATCATTCTCTTTTCTTCGTTAATTAACAGTTTCGAAAATGGCTAACACTCAAAGCATTTCCTCCTGGATGGTATTTTTTTAGAATTTTTGAGAATTTTCTGAAGTCCTTCCGCAGCTTCTAAAGTTACCCTTAGTGGAGATATCCCGTTTTCTTTCGCACTCCGTTTTCGTTGTTTTTTACAGCTAGAGGTTGGTAGCTTCAACTAAGCTGGTCATGTGTCATATGCCAGCACAGGCTTTTGTTCGTAAGAGGAGCCAGTAATCCTTTTGTTGTCTCGAGAATGTGACTCTTGACCTCATTATCGATGGTGGTCACGTGACTGATGCACGAGTTCTGTAGATAACTATTTCCAGTTATCGGTGGCTTTTATTTTGAATAAGGATTATTAAAATATCGGTGGCTTTTATTTTGAATAAGTATTGTTATTAAAATGTTCTGTTTATGTTATAAGGCCATTATATTCAGTACCCATTGCTCAGTTTCTTAATAAGAATTATTTACTCATTTATAGTGCCCTTGTATTAGTGCCCAAAGGTCAGTCAGTATTCAAATCTAGCAGTTTAGAAGAAAATGAGTTTTAGTTGTACGGCTCAGATTATTATTATTATTATTATTATTATTATTATTATTATTATTATTATTATGAAGATGAGCCCTATTCATATGGAAACAAGCCCACCAAAGGGGCCTTTGACTTGAAATGCAAGTTTCCAAAGAACATGGTGTTCATCCGAAACAAGTAACAGCAGGTGAAGGGAAATACAGAAAGAGGAGAACAATTATTAGAAAAACAGATGAATTAACAAATTGATGATTGAATGACTAAAAATTTAAGTAGATCATTAAAATACAAGGAGAATTGTATTAGGAAAGATAAATGAAAAGAAATGAAGTAAGCTGATTAAGAAACTGGCGGTAGAATACATTACCAGAAAATGGCTGCCTAAACTCAGCCGACTCTCAGATCTCTTCTTAATTCTAATGAGAGCGATCCGGTTCTCGGAACGAAATCTCAAAAACAGACCTCTCAAGTGAATGGCATAAAAAGAACGGTGGCCTTTTTATCAACCTTATATATTTTTTTTAATCCATAGAAGACTAGGGAACTAGCTCTTTACCCGGTCTCTTTTCATCTCTCAATTGGTGGTAGTCCCTGGGCTACGGGAGAAATGTCTGCCTCTTCGATTGAAGGTAACCGTCTTCTGTCAGTGCTGTTGTCATTTAAATCTTTTTTAGAGGAATGAGGAATCTTCTACCTACGTTATTTTTCTTAAAAGTTGACTCAAGAATAATTCTCATTTAGATGAGGTGCACGATTGCATTTTATTGTATTTTTAATAACACTAGGTGTTTAAATTCTCAGTTTGATAAGCCATTCTTTTTTTAAATAATACTCGATGTTGAAATTCTCAGTTTGATAAGACGTACGATTGCATTTCATTTCTTTAAATAAAACTCGATGATGATTCGTGACAAGTCCGCCGTATGCGCGAATGTTGCTCAATGGTGCGGTTCTGGTTTTAAAAGTCACTCTTGATTATAAAACAAGCTGATTATTGATTGATATATATTTGTTATCACCGTTGTTAAACTGCGAGGATTTGACGAAGGTGTAAAGTGAAAGAAGCAGAATGTGAGGGCCAGAACCTTACGATGTTTAATACATACATACATACACACACACATATAATATATATATATATATATATATATATATATATATATATATATATATATATATATATATATATATAAAACATTCTCCTCTAACTTGACTTACAAGAAGTGGCATAACACCCAACTTTCCATTCATAAGCTCTCCTAAATAACTTTCTTTCCTTCTTTTTTGCGTGACTTTACAACAATTGTCACGTATAAGGCTAGAAATCTCTCAAGGCCCTGAACATACAAATTTAACTGCTGTTAAGCCAAACACGGGGCTACTTTCAGCCATTCAGTGCTTGAAACAGTCAAAAGAGGGAGTTGGAGTGGCTGGACAGCAGGGTTGAAAAAAGAAGTGGGAATGGAGGTAAAGTAAAAGGCTCAAAAATGGGTGTAGCTATGGGCCGAAGGGACGCTGTAAAGGCCCTTTAGTAATATCTACAGTGCACCACGTGAGGTGCACTAAAGGCACCACCTTCCTTACGGAGCATTACGCAGAGTGACGAGCATATAATGTTTTAAATCTAAACTTGTATCGAAAACTCATACCCAGTATGAACAGAAACAAATCACGTCCCACGGCCAATACGCCATAAAAACTGGACATTGATTGCACTCCGTTTTGCAGGAAACTTGATTTCAGTAATCAAGGGACCCTTTAGAGCGTATACCTGGAAAGTGGACTGGATTCCAGTCGTCAGCCCTCCATTGTGGTGTATATAATAGCTGCCTAATTTCTAGGGATTGGAGGGTATCAAATACACATTCTGAGGAGGCCACTAGTCTGTGATTTTTGAAGTCTTCTGTTTAACCATTTTTTTGAGGGGGCGGTGGAACTTTGTCTGCTTATGCATACAAATATAAAATTATTTACATGTTCACGTTTGGTTTTAGAGAAGGTGGTTTCTTAAACATTAAAGCCGTGAAAATTTGTTTTAATAAAAATGAAGTAGAAGCACAAATATACAGTATTAGTTTATAAATTGAAATGTTCAATATTGCTGAAAGGTTTTCAAATATTTTTTTCAAGACTATTAATGTAAGACTTTTCTAATTTGTCAGTCATTCCTTTTTTTTTAGATAATAAAAGTTTACCCGATTAATCAGGAATGATTTTTTATTATTATTATTATTATTCAGAAGATCAGCCCCTAATCATAAGGAACTAGCCCACAGGGGCCATTGACTTGAAATTAAGCATCCAAAGAATAATGTGTTCATTAGAAAGAAGTAACAGCAGGTAATAGGAAATACAGAAAGAAGAGACCAGCTGTTAGAAAAGAAAAAATAAAATGACAAATTAATAAAGAAACAGACAAAAATGTAAGTAAATTATTAACGTACAAGAATTTTATAAGGGTAGTAATGCATTGCATCTTCCCTTGAACTTCTAACGTTGCAGTTGCACAACCTCAGGGAGACTGTTCCACAGTCCAACGGTGTGAGGAACAAAGGACCTCTGGAACTGAGAAGTTCGACAGCAAGGCACATTGCTATTTGCCGCGCCTGTAACTCTAGAAGTTTACATTTAGTTCTTATCAATATGAGAACCATTCCGTTTTTGCAACTTATCCAGAAGAGCGTTAGATTTTGTCTCCGTTCCTTTCTAGGTAAGAAATTCTGCTACAGTTCGGTGAAACGTATTAATATGGTGGGAGAAAAGCCATGGCTTTGAAAAGGAGCTTCGAAATGTCGAATAGTTTTCCCTTCTGCCAAAGGATACTGAATTATTCTAGTTATTAAAACCTCTGTTTACTTCAGCCAACGCATTCCGATTTACCGTTATTTTTATTGATTCATTACGCTACACTGTCTTTAAACTGTATGCATTCCTCAAGTGTACGAGTATTTGATTGATTAACTGACTTGATGAAATTTGAACTGCAGAAGTTCAAGCGAGGGTGCGATGCATTACTACCCTAACACAGTTTTCCTTGTGCTATAATAGTTTACTTACAGTTTTATTTACATATTTATTAATGTGTTGAGTGATCTGTTTTTCCATTAACTGATCTCCTCTTTATGCATTTCCCTTTACCTTCTGTTGCTTCTTTCGAATGAACGCCTTATTGTTTGGAAGCTTGAATTTAAAGTTAGTGGCCTCCCTGGGCTTGTTCCATATGAATAAAAGTTTATCTTCTGAATAATAATAATAATAATAATAATAATAATAATAATAATAATAATAATAATAATAATAATAATAATAATAGGCTGTCAACCCAACCACTGGGGCACTTTCGGCCATTCAGCGCTGAAGACAGTGAAATGAGGTAGGTACAGTGCTTGGGCAGCAAGATAAAGAGCTCTAGAAAATGAAGGAAAATAAGTAAAACGTTCTAAAGATGGAACTGGGAGAAAACTTCACAGTTCACTGTGAGGTTAGAGATGTTGGACAGCAAGACCGAAGAAAATGGATGGGAAAGGAGGTCAAGTTAAAGTCAAGTAAAAGGCTAAAAATTGGGTGCACTTTTAAAAAACTGCCATTGAACTTTGTGGGTAAAGGAACGAAGAAGCCGCACGTGTTAAAAAGGAATTTTGTGATAAATACACTTATGTTCCTCTTGTTAAAAAGGGAATTTTGTGATCTTATGTTTCTCTAGAAGCTTCTGTACCTTTTAATTCTGGGAGGATTCAAATCTTTTGATGCTAATGGGAATGATTTTTTGCCCCCATACAATCTCAAAGGGCCGTCGGGTAAATGGGATTTTAATACGGTGACTTTCTTGTAGTTTTTTTTTTTTTTTTTTTTTTTTTTTTTGTACAGTTCATCTATCAAAGGACTCTGAGACTCATATGGTTCCCCAACCCCCTTCTCTCTCTCTCTCTCTCTCTCTCTCTCTCTCTCTCTCTCTCTCTCTCTCTCTCTCTCTCTCTCTCTGCCTCAGTTAATTTAGCTTCGATTTGATGTGAAATTATGCGTCACTTATATTTAATTTACCACCTCAATTCAGCCTCTTCTTGTTCGTTTTCTACGTTATTTCTGATTTTTTTTTTTTTTTTAGGGCACGGGTGGGGTTACGTGGCGGGGTAGGGATGGGGAAGGGTAGTGGGGTAGAGTCAGGGGATAGGGGTTGGGGACAGGGTGGAGAAGTGGTGGGGATGGCTGGGGAGAGGTGGGGTGGGGAGGTAAGGGGGCAGTGGAGGGAAGGGGGTATGGGTGTGGAGGAAAGAGGGTAGGGGCAGGGTGGGGAGTTGTGGTAGGGTTAGGGGAGGGGATGGGAAGTGGTAAGGGGGTATGGGTAAGTAGGCGGTAACGGTGGGGAGGGAAGAGGGTAGGGGAAGGGATGGGGTAGGGGTGATGGGAAGGGGATGAGAAAGGTGTAGGGGTGAGGAGGAGTGGAGAGGGAAGAGTGTAAGGGAGGGGATGGGAAGGGGTAGGGGTGGGGAGGGTGAGAAAGAGGTAGGGGTATGGGAGGGATGGGAAGGGGTAGGGGTGGGGAGGGTGAGAAAGAGGTAGGGGTGGGTAGGGGGTAGAGGTGGGGAGGGGGGGAAGGGGGTAGGGGTGGATAAGGGGTAGGAGTAAGTAGGGAGTTAACAGTATAGGTGGGGAGGGAAGAGGGTAGGGGAGGGGATTTGAGGGGGTAGGGGATAGAAGCAGGGGATGGGAAGGGGGTAGGGGGTTATGGAGAGGGGATTGGCAGAGGAGGAAACAGTAAAAAATTAGTGAGACGAGAGGATTAATATCTTAACTAAGTGGAATTTGCTGTTTCATTTTTATTGCTGTTTCATTTTTATTACCGATTCATTTTTATTGCTGTTTCATTTTCATTGCCGATTCATTTTCATTACTGTTTCAATTTTATTGCCCATTAATTTTTATTGATGCTTCATTTTTATGACAACTTGTCTT
>NC_089745.1:37970489-37980489 GCF_040412425.1 Macrobrachium rosenbergii
GCCGCCTGTGCACCTGACGTGATGCACTTAGTGGTTGGTGTGGGGTTTTCTCCCAGTTCCGCCTTTAGATTCTTGTACTTGGTCTTCATTATTTACCGGATCTCTGTATCTTGCTGTCCAACCACTCCAACTTTCATCTTTTCTCGGTCTTAAGAGCGGAATTGCCCAAAAGTGTCCCAGTGCTTGGCTTGACAGTCTAAATTCCATAATATCAATTATGTTTCCTTCATAATGAAATTATGGTTTGTAATGTCTACGTAGTTGCCTTATTCAGAGAGTACGAAGTTTTTTTTATCACATTTTCCACTGTTTAAAAAGAATACCTTCTAGTTATACTTATTATTTTTCGATTCATTGATAGATTAAGCTATGTGATTTTAGATTCTGATTTGACCTCCTCTGTACGCTTTTACAAATTGTTTAAATTTCCCCCACCAATTTGTGATACATATCAAACGCAAGTATATATTTATAAAGCATATTTTAACGGAATGCCGGAAATATCAACGTCCTAGAAATTTATATTTTAAAAACCACACAATGAAAGAAATTGTAGCTGGAAATAACGAATTTTCTTTTGAAACAAATCTAAGATTTTTACAACTCTGCAACCTATTGAATGAAATCTAATTTACGATGAATAAATTTTACACATGGAATTACTAACTAATCCTTTGGGCCAGCCGTAGAAGAGTTCTTTTATCTCAGTTGTCTGGTAAAACTACTCATTGAAAGAAAAACTTGAAAAATACGAAAGAAAACTTCTTCTCCACCTTTCATAACACTCATACTATCCGTTTCCCAAATGGCATTGACCTAATAACCTATTCGTGAAAGAGAGGTTCATTAATAACTAATTATACTGGGTTCAAATTTTTATATCTTGCGACCCCGACTTATGATTGGGTATAATCTCCATATCATTC
The DNA here is from genome assembly GCF_040412425.1 of Macrobrachium rosenbergii. NCBI lineage: Eukaryota > Metazoa > Arthropoda > Malacostraca > Decapoda > Palaemonidae > Macrobrachium > Macrobrachium rosenbergii. The sequence goes on from NC_089745.1 coordinate 37,971,416, forward strand.
CTTTCGTTTTCGGTCTCTTGATTGTGTGCAATTTGTCTCTGGCAATTGAATGTGTTCCATTTTTTTTTTATTTTCTCTTCATGGGAGGTGGTTTAAAGGGGAAATACAGTATCTAGAATCTAGATCATACTCGGGACCAATGGCAGTGTTTAACGCATAAGTGCTTATGCGTTTGTAAGGGTTACATATAGACTACTGATTTCCAAAAAGCATTTGTATATGTATACATATGTATATATGTATATGTATATAAATACATGTATATGTATATGTGTGTATATATATATATATATATATATATATATATATATATATATATATATATATTATATTTATATATATATATATATAGAGATAGAGAGAGAGAGAGAGAGAGAGAGAGAGAGAGAGAGAGAGAGAGAGAGAGAGAGAGAATTTATTTGCAGACTTTGTTTGTTTGTCCTTTTTTAATTTTAGCCTAGTTCATGCGATAGCAAATTATGAATCAGGTAACCTTAATTATATATAGGAAATGAATGATAGGAAACTGAAATTAGGAATGGCCTCGGCTCCCTTATTTTCATCCTCTAGTCAAGGGACCTTTGGGGGTCTTCTCTTCTCTGATGAGTTTCCGTTTGAATGCGGTACTGGATATTAATTAATGATATCTCCTGTTTGAGTTACACAGAATTTTCTTACGAAAATATACCGTCACTGGTTCCTTGATATGCACATTCCGTAGGAGATATTGCCGTCATTGCACCTCGCGCGGTCCACTGTAGGCATTAATTAAGATTCTTTGCAGCGTCTTTTATACCCATAGCTGCAACCCCTTTCATTCTTTTCACTATAATTCATATTCTCTTCCTTCTATCTTACTTCCCACCCTTTCCTAACAATTGTTTCAACATAATTTTCAGCGCTGAATGGCCTCATAGGTCCCATCAGCGCTTGGACTTTGTCTTAAATTTTATATTCAAATTCCAATTGTTCTGTATAGCAGACAGGCGTCGAAACACCGACGGTTTCCGACACAGAAACCATTCTTACTAATTTAGGAGATTTAAAACAACAACAAAAAATATGTGTGACTCATGCATCGACGTGTAGACAAAAAGATATTCATACCTCGGCAGGTGTAAAAGAGTAAAATGTTACACGAGTGAGATTTTGTGCTGTGTTCTCTGAAAGGCTCCACTTTAGATACACGGGTGCCCATTAAGTCTGCAGAAATGAGTGAAACTTTTATTTATGTTTATAAAATCTGTGAATACGAAGCCAAAGAAACTTCAAATTTTATTTAGTAGGAATCATATGACGTCCGGCAAATATTTCTAATGTTTCTCTGAGTGAATATTTTCGGAATGCTAATAAGGCAAGATTTTGTTGCATTTTACTGGAGTTCGAATGTAATAAGAATTTCTATATTTGCAGAACTGTAATGCAGCCAGAAATCTGTATTTTACTGGATTGCAATGTGATACGATTGATGTATCCTACCCAAGGTTCCTTTGTCTTTCTGAAATTTGCGTGAGTAAAAACAATCAACTCTTTCTCTTTCCTGAGTCTCGTTCGTTCTTTACAATTCCATTTCTCTTCTTCAGACATCAGATACTGTATATAATTCTAAGAGCAAACAAAGAAATTTTTATAACTACAAATAGTTTTGTAACAGTATTTCAGAACAACGTAACCACTGGCGCTGAACAGATGTCAAATGCCGTCTTAAATTTCACCTTCCCCGTAGGGGGGTAGAGCCGTCAGTGCACCCCATGCGGTACTGTAGGAATTATATAAGGTTCTTTGCAGCGTCCTTCCGGCCCCTAACTGCAACACCTTTCATTCCTTTTACTGTACCTTCGCTCACATTCTCTTTCTTCCATCTCACTTTCCACCCTATCCTACTTCAATCATGTGAATCAATTGTAACAATTGATTCATAGGTCGCTTGGCCTGTGGCCTAAATTCTCTTGTAAGATTCACCTTGTATTTTTATTAATTTATTTGCATTTTTATATGTTTATTTATCAATTTATTATCTTATTTTTCTAATAGCTGATCTCATCTTTCAGTATTTCCGATTTCCTTCTGTTACTTCTCTCAAAGGAACACCATATTCTCTGGAAGCTTGAATTTCAAGTCCATGGCCCCTGTGGTGGGCTTGTCGAAATCCCGCCTCGTGAGGTGAATTCATTAGGTAAAAGATATGTTAAACTGGAGATGGTCATGAGAGTTACTGTAGATATATATATCTCATGGATTAAGTACATTTTTATATGCACACCCTGAGAGTTTTACGGTTTAATAAACATGGATGAAATTGTGACCTCAGGGAAGGTTACGATCATTTGCAGTCTTGTGAGAACCAGACGTGTCAATACCTATCACTTATCAGCTGTTATTTAAATATAATTCTGCGTACGTAACTGGAGGGGGTATATATGGCCAGTTGATAAATAAGTCTTTTCTGTTTCTTGTAAGGTTCAGATGAAAGTTCTATTATTACAGTTTATCAATCACTATTATTATTATTATTATTATTATTATTATTATTATTATTATTATTATTATTATTATTATTATTATTATTATTATTATTATTATTATTATTATTTTTATTATTATTATTATTATTATTATTATTATTATTCAGAAGATAAACCCTGTTCATATGGAACAAGCCCACAGGGGCCATAGACTTGAAATTCAAGCTTCCCAACAATACGGTGTTCATTTGAAAGAAGTTACAGAACCGGAAATATAGAAAGGGACCAGTTATTAGAAAAGAAATAAAAAGATAACTTAATAGATAAATAGATAAAAAATACAATAATTAAATTAACAAAATACAAGGAGAATTGTTTTAGGGTAGTACTGCATTGCACCTTCGCTTGAACTTTTGAGTTCCTCGTTGGGCAGGTGGGTTCCGTTCACAGCTAGCACTCTGCTGGCCGCGAGTTCGAATCTTCGACTGGCCAATGAAGAATAAGAGGAATTTATTTCTGGTGATAGAAATTCATTTCTAGCTATAATGTGGTTCAGATTCCACAATAAGCTGTAGGTCTCGTTGCTAGGTAACCAGTTGGTTCTTAGCCACGTAAAATAAGTCTGATCCTTCGGGCCAGCCCTAGGAGAACTGTTAATCAACTCAGTGGTCTGGTTAAACTAAGGTATACTTACTTTTGAGGTTCCAACTGCATAACATCCTCAGAGAGACTGTTCCACAGTCCAACTGTGTGAGGAATAAAAAAACCTCAGAAACTGAGAAGTTCAGCCTTCCTTTTATGTAATCATTTATCTTAATTTTTATATTTATTTTGCATCGTTATTTGTTTTATTTCCCTCCTGTTATCAGTCTTTTACAGCATAGCATTCAGCTCTCCCTTGGAAGAGGCGCCATGGTCATTTCCTTTTAGTCTTGCTTCACGTCCCTTTCATTTCCCGTCCCTTCTCATTTTCTGTTGCTTGATTCCTCATTTTCTTTTAATATATTATGGTCCGACTTTTTTGTCCACATTTGTATCATTGCTTCTTCCGCTTCGTTTATTAACAGTGTGTTTGTGACTGTGCTTTTTCTTTCTAGCTTTTTAGTGTGTTAAAGTTTCTATATATATATATATATATATATATATATATATATATATATATATATATATATATATATATATATATATATATATATATATATATATATTTATATATATATATATATATATATATATATATATATATATATATATATATATATATATATATATATGTGTGTGTGTGTGTGTGTGTGTGTGTGTGTATGTATACACTGTATATATACACGCATATATATATATATACATATATACACACATATATATATACACACATATATATATACATATATATATACATTACATATACATATACATATACATATACATACATATATGATTTCTTTTAGTGCGTTGATATGTTCCAAGTAATAGAGCGGTTCGAATATATCTTAAACGGCGTATTTACCAGCGCGTTTTAGTTATTTTTACTTCAATCCGAATTAGGGCATAATATAAACATTAAAAAAATATATGTTAAATTGCTTGCCAGGAATTACCTCAGCACGAGCAACCTGTATGCAAATTGTCAAAGATAAAAGAAACCGCTCCTTTACCAAAATCGTGAAAATAAGAGACTTTGAATGCCACGCGAAATTCAAATATACTTCGTGGAACCTTTATTCAATAACAATATTTGCCTACCATCTTACTAACTAGTAAAAGATTCAAGAAGTAAAAGCGTAATTACGCATGACTCAGAATAACGGGAAGTATGAAAATAATAACCAGTTGGTTATCTACTTCAGGTTTTCGTGGTATTAATTTCAAAATGTCGGCTACTGAAATTCATAAATTATTTGCTAGTCTAGGTTAATTTTCGTTAATTCCTGGTATTTGTTTTGCAGTTCACAGGCTGAATTTTCTGGTGGAAATATTTACGGTGAGACGAGGAAAATGATTTCTTGTTAAATGACGCAGTAGGTGTTGAAACGTTAGGGCGTTGATACACACACACTCATGTATGTATGTATATATATATATATATATATATATATATATATATATATATATATATATATATATATATATATATATATATATATATATTTATATATATTATATATTTTTCAGTTTAATTTATTTTTTCTTTTGTAATAGCTGATCTCTTATATCTGTATGTCCTGTCCTCTTCTGTAACTTCGCTCAAATGAAGACCATATTCTTTGGAGGCTTGAAATTCAAGCCAATGGTTCCAGCGGGCTTGTCACACATGAATACGGGTTTTTCTTCTCCGAATGATAATGATAATAATAATAATAATAATAAGATATATAATATATAAAATTATAAGATATGTATATTTGTATATATATAAAATTATACATATATATATATATTTGTATATATATATATATATATATATATATATATATACATATATATATATACATATGTATGTGTGTGCGTGCGCGCGCGCGTGTTTACATTCCAGAAGCCACCACAGAAGGAACCTCTCCACGCACGTAAAATCTCCCTTCCATTTCCTGTTTACTCTACCCACCTGAAATTCTGGAATTAAGTCCAGGTTATATGGGCGACGTGTTTACTTCGCTCGACTCCGAAATTATTGATCTGGGCGTTGCGCTTCATAACCATATTTTGGACTGAAAGGGAAGTCAGGAAATTAAGTCGGTATGAAGAAGAGGAAGAATCTCTCTCTCTCTCTCTCTCTCTCTCTCTCTCTCTCTCTCTCTCTCTCTCATGCCTGGATTTCATTTCCCTTCGTATTGTTCCCGGCTCGTTTTCAGAACAGAAGGTCCTCTTCGAGATTTGAAATCATGTAGAATATTTCTTCCTGTTGAATGTTTCATTTACATTTCCTGCCTTTTTACCATTACTGCCGTTTTTAATGTTATCTTGATCATCATCGTTATATATTATTATTATTGTTATTATTATTATTATTATTATTATTATTATTATTATTATTATTATTATTATTTTACTTTTGTATTTATTTATTTATATATTAACTTGATAATTTATCTATTTTTCTAATACCTGATCTCCTCTTTCTGTATTTCCAGTCACCTTCTGTTACTTCTTTCGAATGAACACCATATTCTTTGGAAGCTTGAGTTTCAAGGCTTGTTCCTTATGAATATAGTTCATCTTCTGAATAATAATAATAATAATAATAATATTAATAATAATAATAATAATAATAATAATAATAATAATAATAATAATTAATTAATATTTTCCAAAGAGATTAATTTGATTTGATTAAATCTAGGCTATCCAGCCAAGCACTTAAGGGTACTTTCGGCCATTCAGTGTTTAAGACAGTGAAAACTGGGATTTGGAGTGGTTGGACAGCAAGATAAAGATATCCAGAAACTGAAAATGAAGCACAAGGATATAAAGGCGGAACTGGGAGAAAACCTCACAGACGCATTGCATTTCAAAACGTACGCAAAAGAGAATAGGAAGGCAAATTAGATTCACTTTTGTTCCTCAACGTTTCATTTCTTTTCTTTCTTGCTTTCTTTCTTCAGTTCTTTAGGTGAAAACCCTTATTATGGATAGAATTAACAGACTATAAACCCAAGAGGGCTCCAGAAGGAAATCAGCCTGCAAAGAGAGACAAGTTATAGGAACGGGTGATGATAAATAAATAAATAAATATGAGGGAATAGAAAATAAAACTGGTACACCTTAAATTCAGGAGACGTCAGCAGCAGCAGCAGCAGCAGAGAGCAGAAATGAATTTGCTCCTCGCTTAAACATTTGTAGATCAGAAGATTCCACAACTGCGCTAGGCAACCTATTTCACATTCTAGTTGTAGCCAAGATAAAACTCCTGGCAAACTGGGTAGTATTAAACCTGATGCTGGAAAATGGTGCAGTGGGTGCAAGCAAGGGTGTTAACGCAAAAGTTATAGGGAAAAAGTAGCCTTTACGCTAAAGGATCTGTACAGAAGCATGATCTTGGAGCATTGGGCCTTTCTTGCAAGCCTTTAGATGAATTGTTTGTTCAGTATATCGAGCGAGATGCTTCATGGGTAATTTTTTTTTTTTTTTGGTCAAATGCGGCATACAATTTGCAAGTTTTCCTTCGGCAGCATTCATATAGTATGTATATTCTCGTGTGTTTTCCTGGGAAAATCATAGGAAATACACTTTCTCTCAGCTAGATTGCCCCTTCTTTGTAAGTGTGTGTGAGAGAGAGAGAGATAGAGAGAGACCTGAGCAATGTGCCCCAAAATCTTCCATTTGTTCCTCATAAAATTTAAACCCATAGCAGTGAAATTGTACGAATTGTGAAAGAAGGGGTATATTATGTACAGAGAAAAAGTTATACCACTAAAATTTTCCTGTAACAAACGACCCACTTTCGCAAAGCAAGATACATTTGTCAGGCGCCTCATCTGCTTTTCTGAAAGATTTTGGCCTTCCCGCCCTCCACAAAACCTCCAGTTTCTGGGAAAATCTCACCCACGCTCTCCTTTCCCAATACGCGATAAGCTCTGTGAATCCATTATTTCAGGCACCGGTGCTTTTCTCAAGTCAGAGAAGGATGATTGGTGTTATTTGGGTCTTTCGTGGGAAGACTCGTCGACTTTCCTGATGCATGTTACGTTAGATGCTGTCGTCTTTATTTTCGCTGTAAAGGACAATATGCAGTTAACGTCAAGGCTTGTATGCAGACCTTTCTTAGCAAGGAAACGAGATTTGAAAAACAATTTAGGATTTTGAAAGGGATGCTAGTATATATATATATATATATATATATATATATATATATATATATATATATATATATATATATATATATATATATATATATATATATATATGTGTGTGTGTGTGTGTGTGTGTGTGTGTACATATATAGTATATACAGTATATATATATACATATATATATACACAGATGCTTAATGAAGTTTCTCTCTCTCTCTCTCTCTCTCTCTCTCTCTCTCTCTCTCTCACACATAAATCAGCAATCTCTTTTAAATGAAGCAGAATTTTCTTTTAACACAGAGCTCGACTGAAAATTTAATCTGCAATGCAAATCGAATAATGACAACAGTTGAAAGCGACACGTGTCTGAGATAAATAAAAAAATTGAGTCACATTATATTATGTTTCTACGCGAAACATCGTAGAATATTAAAAGTAGACAGATATCTCGGAAAGGTAACATTACTTTGAGACAGATGATATATATAAATTGTAATATATATTCTGGTAATACGTTAGATCACTTTGATTTTTAGTTTTTTCAAAGGCTAATCTTATTTACACTTGTATTTCTACGAAATGACTGACATATGAATCATGATGTTACGATCAATGTGACAATGTAGAAGTTCATTACTAACCAGTAAAATCGTGATTAAAACTAAAATAATTTCTCATTTTCACATTTAATCAGTCACGAGATGAAAATTATTTCATTTTACTCTACGCATCCTGGTGTGAGGGGAGAGGGATGGGGGGCGGGGGTGGGGAAGGTTCAGAAGTGTTAAATGTCACGACATATATTACGAGAAATAGTTAAAGCCTTCATTTTCGTTCAAGATGTACGAAGTAGACAGATCTTGCTTTGCTGTTGTATACAGCATCAAGATTCGTGACAGATTTATGAACATTCAACTATTAAGCCGAGCACTTGGAGACTCTCAGTCAGTAAGGGCTTAAGGCAGTGAGTAAAGAGGGTGTGAAAGTGGTTGGACAGCAAGGTTAAAGAAATGAAGCGGGGATGAAGGTAGAATAAAAGGATAGAAATTGGGTACAAACAACCTGTAGTAATGGTTACAGTGCACCACATGAGGTGTGCTGACGGTAGTGCCCGTCTACGTGGATCAGAATGCACAGCACATTATAAAATGAAACATTGTCGAATCTCGTGTAATGAAGAACAATCGTATGGAAATACTTGTAAATGGCATTTCTAGACAGTTAATTTTCAAACAATTTTACACTATTTTCACATTTATGTATTACTGCCACAGATGTGACTTACCATCTACGTAAGAGATGTTGTATCACTTCTTGTTTTAATCCTTCTTCCAGCTCAGGGACAAATTGAAACATCGCTGGTTTTAGCGATAGGCCGTTAGTATACCCACACACACACATGTATGTATATATACATTATATATGTATATATATGTTCTTATATGTGTGTGTATTTATGTATATTATGTATATATATAGATATATATATATATACATATACATACATACATACATATATATATATATATATATATATATATATATATATATATATATATACACACACACACACATCAAGTTCATTCCCTCATTCTATTAAACATACAACACTAACCATACTCCCTAACGTTAGAATATTACATTAAAAATAAGTTTCTTGAACGGACTTCATTAAACGAAATTTGACATTTGTCAGAATCGTTTCCCATTCTATAAGCTGAGAATCCCCTCGTTAAAATGATGAAAGTCAGAATGGCAAACATTTGTCGTAAATTTATTTTCCTTATTACATTTTTAGTTCCCGAAAAAAGGAAAAGAATCA
>NC_089745.1:37985489-37997989 GCF_040412425.1 Macrobrachium rosenbergii
GGTGATGGATATTAATATATATATATATATATATATATATATATATATATATATATATATATATATATATGTATATATATATATATATATATATATATATATATATATATATATATATATATATATATATATATATATATATATATATATATATATATATATATATATCAGAAGTAGGCGACGGCCAGTGGCACACATCAGCGCGAAGGTGGACCATGGAAATGTACTAATCTTAGCGCAATTCTTTATTTCCAACGTTTCGTAATAAATAACTTTATTACATCATCAGGGAATCTGTTAAATAATGAATAAAATTACTTTAAAAATGCTCTAAAAATCAATAAAATTCATAAAATACAGCACAGTTAGAATACAAAAAAAAAAAACGAAAAAAACAAAGACAAAAAAGACATAAAAGCAAAATCAAAGACCGCTAACCGACCTTATACCAGAAGGCAGATGAAAGAATGCATAAATAAAAAGTTAACTCAGATAGAGCTGAGTGGAGGAGGTCTGGGCATTTAACTGCGGAACTAGTTGTTTAATAAACAATGATTCCAGGATAGGCAGTTCGCATGCATTAGTTGTTTGGCCTATGATACAGAAATCATTTCTATTAATATATGTTTTACAAATTTTTGAATGGTTTCTTATGCTTGAATGCTCTGGATTGGAGAGCCTACAGCCAGTCCGAAAACTTAATCCCCGATGGGAGTCGATTCTGACCCTCAGTAACCTCCTCATGGATCCGACATATGTCCCAGAGTTACACTTAGCGCAAGTATACTTATATACCACGTTAGAGGTCAAAAGCGGGTTTAATCGATCTTTGTATCTGAAAAAGGAACCAATCGTTAGTGGATTTTTAGGGATTAATTTTAGATTAATGGCACCATAATGTTTATGGACAATTTGTGCGAACCTTTGTCGAAAAGAATCATCACGTAAAAATGGAAATTTGGCATAAAAAGCTAATTTTGGTACTGTACAAGGTTTGGCGATGTTCATGAATTGTTTGTTAAGGAACATAAGGAGCTTTTTAAAAAACAAATTCTGTGGGAAGTAGTTATTCATAAAATATTCAGAAAGGAAACCAATTTCTTGATGGAAGAATTGCCAGTTCGATGTAATAAAGAACGCCCGGTGGAGGAGAGTAAAAATAGAGTTAAGTTTAAAATCATAAAAACAGGAACTATAGTAATTGGATCCTAAACCAGTAAAAGTCTTCTTTCTAAAAACAGAAGTATTAAAAAATCCATTATCCCTAGTAACAAGAACGTCTAGGAAAGGCAACTAAATATAAAAGTCTTCTTTCGAAGACTTTTACTTTATCCCTAGTAACAAGAACGTCTAGGAAAGGCAACTGAATAATCAGTTGCCTTTCCTAGACGTTCTTGTTACTAGGGATAATGGAATTTTTAATACTTCTGTTTTTAGAAAGAAGACTCGAGGTCGACTTCGAGGTCGACTTCAAGAACGACTTCGAGGTCGACTTCGAGGACGACCTCGAGGTCGACTTCGAGGACGGCCTCGAGGTCGACTTCGAGGACGAGTTCGAGGACGACCTCGAGGTCGACTTCGAGGATGACCACAAGGTCGACTTCGAGGACGACCTCGAGGTCGACCTCTCGGTCGTCCTCGAAGTCGACCTCGAGATCGTCCTCGAAGTCGTCGTCGAGCTCGTCCTCGAAGTCGACCCCGAGGTCGTCGTCGAAATCGTCCTCGAAGTCTTCGAGGTCGATTTCGAGGACGACCTCGAGGTCGACTTCCAGGACAACGACAAGGTCGACGACGGCGACCTCGAGGACGACTTCGAAGACGAGCTCAAGGACGGCTTCGAGGACGACTTCGAGGAGGACGAGCCCGAGGACGGTTTCGAGGACGACTTCGAGCACGACCTCGAGGTCGACTTCGATTTCGACGTCGAGGACGGCTTCGAGGTCGACTTCAAGGACGACCTCGAGGTCGACTTCGAGGACGCCTTCGAGGTCGTCTTCGAGGACGACTTCGACGTCGACTTCGAGGACGACCTCGAGGTCGACTTCGAAGACGACCTCGTGGTCGACTTCGAGGACGACCTCCCACTCCTAGCTCCTCCTGAATATTTCTATCATCGTATCTTGTGCCGATGCGTCGCCAGACGTGCATTGCTCTGGACTCTATCGATGTAAAGTAAGTTTCATCACTGAAGATTACATTTTTCCAGTCATCGATATCGTAAACATGTTGCAGAGCAAAGCCCAGACGAGTGTCACGATGCCATTCCTTTGACTCCTCTTTGACGCCGGAACATGGCACCTGATCCCATGCTCCCTCAGTCGCTGTCTGGTTGTCTGTGGAGTGCACGGGAGATGCAATTCTTGCGTGCTGGTTACTGAGGTTTTAAGGGGGTCGTCTATGGATGCTGCAATGATTTGTTCGTCTTGTTGTCGTGTTGTTATGCGTGGGCGTCCTCTCCTAGGTCTATTTGCCAATGTTCCCTCTTCCCGCCATCTTGATATCCACCTTTGGACTATGCGAGTTGACACTCCAACGCTCACGGCAATATCTCGTGTTGGAACACCACGCTCCCACTCACCAACGATCCGACCTCTTTGAGTTATATGCTCAACAGAGTTGTCTTTGTTTGCCGCCGCCATCTCTACAAAAAAATGCCATATATAAGTATATATTATATAGACTAAAGAAGACAACAATATGGTGGAGATTGCCGTAATATAGATAATCGTGTTTACCAGCTAATAAAGTTACACAGAGGCTGCAAATCCCCAGCCGTCAAAACTACTCAGCTACTGGCTTTTGGGATACGCATCGTCCATGGCTGTGTCGCAAACTCCCTCGTCGGAAAACCAGGTCCCCCCACTTTCCCTCAAAACTATTCAGAACGTAAACGATGATATAAGTAATGCTATAATGATACATATCTATGTCTTCATGGCGAATTGGAATAATTGATATTAACTGTTATCAATAAGGGTATTAATATCGCCACTTCAAATATGTTGATAAGCGAATCTCGTCAAGCCCTACATTAACATCACCCCATTGCCCACCACCTTTAACCTCCTTATCATAATATCCTCTTACCCCCCACCCCCACGTGCTCGGTGCTTAAAAGAGATAATTAATATCGAAATAAAATACGACTACATTTCTTAAAAGAATAAAATTTCTCTCTCTCTCTCTCTCTCTCTCTCTCTCTACATGGTAATTCAAGCATGGAAACAGATAGAAAATTACCGAAAATATCATGGAACTAAAATTTCAGAGGTAGATTAATTGCCAAAAACTATACCAGGAAAATTAAGGAAAGCACACAGGACATTAATCCACCACGCACCAGCATCGATAATCTCTATTCAATGCGCTACCAGCTCATCTGAGGAACATAACAGGAGTGAGCGTAGATGTGTTTAAGAATAAGCTCGACAAATATCTAAGATGCATCCCAGACCATCCAAGACTGGAAGATGCAAAATATACCGGAAGATGCGTTAGCAACTCTCTGGTAGACATCTTCACTGAGGGACCTGGGGCAGTTGGAACGAATTGTAAGGTCTGTAAGGTAAGGTAAGGTCTCTCTCTCTCTCCCCTTGAAATATATTTCAGTCATTATTGCACTTTTTTGTCTGAATTTAGTAATTTCCCTCCTCTCATTCGTACCATCGTAACTATGCATTGGTAGTTGGAACTTCAGCTGCCGTTCAGAGCAAGAAGGACATGATCTCTCCCAGCAAGGTTTGGCGAGGCGACATCGGTTTCTTTGGTGGGTGTACCTTGGTTGACCTATGCCATAAACTTGGTACTTAGCGTACCGCTTTTTTTACGTCATGACAATACTGGACGCATGATAATATACAGTGACATTCTGGGAACTGTATTAAAATGGATCAGAATCTCAAATACGCACCATAAACTCTAGAACATCGTCGACACTTCTGACTTTGACTGAAGTTGCTCTAGCCCTGGGCTGCCTTCTGCAGTGAGAAATTACTCCTATAAATCATAGGGAGTTCATGCGGAACTCGTGGGGAATTCATGGGGAACTTATGAGGAATTCATGGCTAACTCTTGGGGAATTCATGGTTAACTCAAGGGGAATTCATGGTTAACTCATGGGGAATTAATGGGGAACTCATGAGGAATTCATGGGGGAATTCATGATTAACTCATGGGGAATTCATAGTTAACTCAAGGGGAATTCATGGTTAACTCATGGGAAATTAATGGGGAACTCATGAGGAAGTCATGGTTAACTCATTGGGAACTATTGGAAAACTCATGGGAAACTCACGGGTGAATTCTTTTGACTGGCCTCCCCTTTGTTGGCAGAGAAATTCAGTCGTGCACTAAATCTCTTTCAAGAGCCGCTGTATCACTTTTTCTGAAGCGTAGTTCTGTCAAGAATTTCTCACTGACGTTCTTCTGTTATTTCTTCGCGAATGTACAGTGATTGAAGTTATCAAGGTGCCAAATTGATTTATTGCAGTTTCGCCCCTGATATTTAATATAAGGTAATAAATCAATATATTCTTCATGGCAGTGTTGATATATAAACACTGCTATGACGAATATATCAGACAACTATGGTTATATATTCATAGGTCACTGAACTTGTAGGAATTTTAATATCGTTGTCATGTTTTTTTATGTGCTTTTACGCAATATTTTTTCCTATTTCCCCTTTTCCATCCTTTTACTTTTATATTTTACCCCCTGAGAGTGGTGGTGCCGTCAGTGCACCTCACGCTGTGCACTGTAGGCATTACATGCAAACATTCATAAATACATACAGTATATACATACATGCATACACTTGTATCTATCTATCTATCTATCTATCTATCTATATATATCTATCTATCTATATATGTATGTGTGTGTGTGTTTAACATATATATATATATATATATATATATATATATATATATATATATATATATATATATATAGATATAATATATATATATATATATATATATATATATATATATATATATATATATATATATATATATATATACGTATTTTATATGTATATGTATATATTCATAAATGTATAAATATATCCTGATTTAATCCGTCAGTAATACCTATTTCTTTCATCTAGTACACTCTACAGATGGTAGAAAACCGGCTAACAGTTCATACACCTCACAAAGACCAGTTACCTCAACGCCATCGTCCAAACATTCCAGAAAAACAGTCTGGGCAAAGTGTTTCCATTTGCTCACTAACGATTTCGGGGAACAAAACACAAACCACACAAACACCTATTTTCCCCCCAAATGCTGGCGGCAAGAGAGAGAGAGAGAGAGAGAGAGAGAGAGAGAGAGAGAGAGAGAGAGAGAGAGAGAGAGAGAGAGACTAATGATGCCTTCACGGGAAAGAAAGGATGACAAACGATCCTTTGCCTCCCATCAGGTGTGTCTGGGGGAACCTCCCTTATCTCCGGAGACTGGGGCCTGCCAGGTCCCCAGCCTTCGTCGGCCGCTCGAAGCGATCGTGAGCTACAGCGCATGCGCGAAGGTGGTTACGAATGCTTCGCGCAGAGGTAAATAAATAAATAGGTGAATGGATAAAAGATAAATAATTAAATAGAACAACAGCGCACGCGCGAGTCATAACTGACGCTTCCCGCAAAAATAAATAAATAAATAGATAAATAGGCGAATGAATGAATGAATAAAAGATAAATAAATAGAACTACAGCACAGGCACGAGGGTTGTTACCGATGCTTTCCGCAAAAATAAATAAATTAACAGATGAACAGGTGAACGAGTGAATAAATAAAGGAACGATAAATGAATAGATATAAATAAACAGAACCACAGCGCATGCGCTGGGGCGGCGGTTACGAATGCTTTCCGCAGGCTAAAAAAATAAATAAATAAATAGATAAATAGATGAATAAATTAATAAATAGTTATATATAAATCAATAGACAAATAAACAGAACTATTGCGCAGGCGTGAGCCAATACTGATGCTCTCCGCAAAAAATAAAAGTAAAAACAAAAAAAGAAAATTAATAAATAATTAAATACATAAAATAAGTAATTAAATAAATAAATAGTTGACTAAATAAATAAGTAAAAAGTAAATAACCAGATAAGGCCAAATGAGTTTAGGAAAGTAAAAGCCCTTCACGAAACGACGCCATTACCGATGCTTCTAGCAAAAAACGGAAGATAAGAATAAATAAAAGATAAATAGATAAGTGGTTAGATAATTAAATAAATAAATAGATAAAAAGATAAATAATTCAATATATAAATAAAAAATGCCAGAAAAACTAAACACTCATGAAGTAACGCCGAGACGATTAGTCCTTAGCCTTGAAATAGAGTTTCAAACTCGTTTAAATTCTCATTGATTTTACTTTTTCTCTCTTTCTTTAATTGAACCTCGGCTAAAAACCCTTATTATGGGCAGCGTCAGCAGACTACAGTAAACCCAAGAGGGCTCCAAAGGGAAATCAGCATTCGGAGACAAAGACAAGTTACGGGAAAAGGTGATAAACAAATGAATACAGGGGAATAGAAAATAAAACCGATGCACCTGAAATTCAGGAGACGTCAGCAAAAGAGAGCAAGAATGAATTTGCTCCTCGCTTAAACATTTGGAGATAATAAGATTCCACAACTGCACTAAGGAGACTATTCTATATTTTAGTTGTAGCCGAGATAAAACTCCCAGCAAACCTAATTTGACGAGGAACTGTTATTGTTTAAGCAAAAGCAAATCATTGGGAAACTCCTGCCCTCTGAATTCATTTAGGGCTGTCCGCAGAGGACGGCATTTGTTATGTAAATTTTAGCGCAGTATGCACCAGGGGGATTTATTCATTCCCAGTACAAAGTTAGACATTGCAATTGGTACAGAACACGTATTGCATACATATGCGGGACTCACCGAATGGTGTGTATTCTTGATATGATTTTCTGTCAGAATCAGCGCCAAATGGTATGGATGTGGATTTAAAAAAAAAATCCTGAACTTTACTATATTTATGCGAGTTTATTATTATTGAAATAGTTTAACCAGACCACTGAGCTGGCTATTAGCTCTCATAGGGCTGGCCCGAAGGATTAGGATGGAATGACAAGTCTAGGCTAGAAGCCTATCCCTGGGACCTAATAGGTCACTTGTCAATGATGAATGAACGAAAATGAAAATGAAATTAAAAGCTGTAAAAAGGCATATGCTTTCATACGGGAACACACTCACACAATAAATACATTTAAACTCATGCTTCCATATATACTCACTAAAAAGGTATATTAAAATTCAAAATAAACTAAGTAAAATCATAAAATTTACTTGTTTTGAAATTCATTATTCTGATTGATTGATTTCTTATATTTTACCAATTATCGCAGCTTCTCATGAACATTAAAATGGGCACTATTGAGAATGTTGAAGATTCTGACAAAATTTCTTCTATCTGTCTATTTCCAAAATTTGATAATCGCTGCAGGTTATATTTTGGACATTCACACAGTATATGCTTAACCGTTGTCAGCACATTGCAATCTGGGCATTTGGGAAGAGGGCCACATGGACTGTTCATTAAGTGCCCATGTGTCAAACGAGTATGGCCTATTCGAAGACGTGTCAGAATTACTTGTGCGTGTCTCTCTCTCTGATATGACGAACTCCATTTTCCAACACTGGATTTTATCTGTTTTAATTTATTATTTTCAAGTTCTTCGTTCCATATATTTTGCCATTTTTTTACAATGACTGTTTTTATATATCTTGTATAGTCACTGATAGGGATGTCTACATTTGTTCTTGTCATGTGGACCGCTTCTTTAGCTGCTTTATCAGCCTCTTCATTTCCCTTAATCCCTACATGGGCAGGGATCCAGCATATTTCAATATTTTTTCCCTTATTATACAATTTATGGATTGAGAACTTTATATGTTGTACAATATTATTTTTTCGATTGTAGCTTTGAATAGCTTCTATAGCACTTCTGGAATCGCTATAAATTACAAAATTATTACATGAGACTTCTGTAATTATATATTAAACGACATTCGTACCGCAATGTTTATCAATAAAAAATGTCACGGTGATGTGAGGAGAATTCACGCACACACACACATATATACAGTATGTAGACATATTCTATATAAATATACATATATATATATATATATATATATATATATATATATATATATATATTAACACACATGTATAAATATATATTTTATATATATATATATATGTGTATGCATATATATATATATATATATATATATATATATATATATATATATATATATATATATATTAACACGTATAAATATATATTATATAATATACAGTATATATATATACACATATATATATATATATATATATATATATATATGTATATATATATATATATATATATATAATATATATATATATATATATATATATATATATATATATATATATATATATATATATATATATATATGAAGATAAAAGGGCCCATAAAACACTATTTGAACGTTACAACCATATATTTCGAGCACTTCCTTCTGTGCCCCTGTTCTCTGGTAAAATATGGAAAAATTAAAAGTTGCAATAGTATATACAAAGCATACGTAGGTGTGGTATTAGGTCTCCGATGGTATGCAGGTGTCCATTTCCCAAGAAGGAGGGAAAATAAACAATTCCCTAGTGGTTTTTGGCCTCATTAAGTCCCGTTTGGTGATGAGTCTGGTGGTCGTGTTGCCTGGAATACCTGCTTGAGAAGAGACTTGAGGATTAACCCGCTGATATCATCCGATTTCCAATGTCCTCCTGATATGTAGGAAAATCCCCGAACTCTCCAAAGAATACCGCACTGATCTTTTGTGCTCTATTAATCTTTGCGAGAAGGATCTACCAATCTCCCCCACGTAAATCTCATTACAAATGCTGCACGGAATCTTGTAAACTCCAGCTTCTTCCCCCTTTTTATTTAAGTATACGTTAATGAGCGAGCTCCCAGTGGATTTGGGATAATGGAAAATAAAAGGATTGCTAGACCTGAGTTGTTCTGTGGCTTTTTGGATGTTTTCGTCGTAAGGAAGCTTTATTTTGTCGTTAAAATCTATTTGTCTGTTGTGAGTGGGACCTCTGTGGTATATTTTATTCGCTTTGTTAATAGCCCTCTCGATCATGTGTGGTGGATAGAGCAGTTGCGTTAGGTGTTGGCAGATCATGTTGAGTTCTTTATCTAGGTACCCATTTGAACATATTCTAAGCTCCCTGAGGTATAAGTTGCACCCTACCATGATCTTTATGGAGACATTATCGAGAGGGCTATTAACAAAGTGAATAAAATATACTACAGAGGTTCCACTCACAACAGACAAATAGATTTTAACAACAAAATAAAGCTTCCGTACGGCGAAAACATCCAAAAAGCCACAGAACAACTCAGGTCTAACAATCCTCTTATTTTCCATTATCCCAAATCCATCAGGAGTTCGCTTATTAATGTATACACTTTAATAAAAAAGGGGAAGAAGCTGGAGTTTACAAGATTCCGTGCAGCAATTGTAATGAGATTTATGTGGGGGAGACAGGTAGATACCTCCTGCAAAGATTAATAAAGCACCGTACTGATCTTTTGATCAGTACGGTATTCTTTGGAGAGTTCGGGGATTTTCCTACATATTAGGGATAAAGGCCATTCCATAAATGGAGCAGGGTGGAGCAGGTTTCAAAAGTAGCTGTCTGTACAAAAGAAAGATGCTGGAATCTGCTATCATCAATCAAACCAGCAATATGAACTTTTCATCGGAGACTTAATGCCACACCTACAGATGCTTTGTATATATACTCTTGTAACATTTCATCTGTCCATATTTTACCAGTGAACAGGGTCACAGAAGGAAGTGCTCGAAATATATGGTTGCAGCGTTCAAATAGTGTTTTATGGGCCTTTTTATCTTTATATTATACGGGAGTATTACAGTAAAAGATATCCATACACACATATATATATATATATATATATATATATATATATATATATATATATATATATATATATATATATATATATATATATATGTGTGTGTGTGTGTGTGTGTGTGTGTGTGTGTGTTTATGTGTGTTTATTGTAGTAGAAACCAGTTGCTTCGATAAACAAGTTTTAATTTCTTCCATTAATACAAGCTACATTTTTTATATTTACCGTTCAATTCAGACGCCTGTGCCGTTCATCTCCACAAAACCTGTAAAAGAAACGAAAATAATTAGTTTTAATTACTCGATTATTTAATATTTTGGTACAATTATAGCACTCCAGTTTCACCTGTATGAGAGGATATTTTTTGGCATTTTAATCACAAATATATCCTCCAAAGTTATATATTATACACAGACATGTTGACAAGCATTTTAATATATAGTTATTTACAGTATATAATAGAAGAAAGTGGTTGGAAAAATTAATTTAATTTTCTCAAGAATTGCCTTTTGACTTTCAACGTTGTTCGGAGAAATTCCATTATCATTGAAGCCATTTCCACTAAGCCATTATTATCTAACAGTATATTAAAGAATATAAAGAGGCTTTCTTTGTAGTTCATATTTCCTCTTGGGATCACGCGAGAAATTTGATATATTTCCCCTCGCAAGTACTCTTTATTGCAGGTTTCATGTAAAAACAGTGTCGTTAGGTATGTTTTCATTTCGCCTTATTAAGAAGGGGAATGGGAATGAGAATGACAAGATAAATAAATGAATATATTTAGAATGATAAACAGAGATAAATAAATGAATATATTTAGGTTTTTAAGGTATATATTATTATATGTACAAGTAGGTATATATATATATGTATATATATATATATATATGTATGTATATATATGCATATATATATATATATATATATATATATATATATATATATATATATATATATATATATATATATATATATATATATATATATATATATATATATATATATATATATATATATATATATATATGTTTGTGTGTGAGTGTGTGCATGTATGTATGTATGTATGTATAACTTATCATAGTACGATATTACATGTACAAGTATACATGATAAGCAGCAATAAATAGTTTAATATTTTTAAGTTACAACGGTACACTATGACATGTATGTGTATACCTTCCTGAGTTTGAACTTTTATACAAACACTAGTTGAGACAGGGCAAGTGAAGACAAAAAAAGTTCAGATGGGTCTGCCCTCTTACGTTTCTGTCCATTTACAAAGCTTCTGCCTCACTGTCAACCTCATCTTCAGATCCTTGGATATTGCGACGCCAGTTCTTTGTATAGAATCAATTAGTAAATCAACCATTCTCATCTTAAGAACTGACTGGTCCTCTCTCTCTCTCTCTCTCTCTCTCTCTCTCTCTCTCTCTCTCTCTCTCTCTCTCTCTCACTAATATAGTATAAGCTTGGTTACTACTACAGCCTAAGTTTCCTCTTAATAATTACATGGTCTGTATTTTTATCAGGAGCAAATCTCTTCAGTGCTGTTGTAATTTGGAATATTTTTACGTTCTACTAATTTTGGCTCTTTTAGTTGAGAATGCTAATTTATATATATATATATATATATATATATATATATATATATATATATATATATATATATATATATATATATATATATATATATATATATATTTACACTGGCATGAAAATGCATTCTCCTTAAATGAGATTTCTAAAAACAAAATATGTCCCGTGACAAACACCTCTGCACAGGTAAATCTACTGTTTCCTTCATTCCATTTCTCCCATTACAGGATTTCTTCTAACCCAATCTTCTCCAACGCTTCCCACTCTCTTCCAACTCTTCGCTCTCTCTTACAATGTTTCCTTCTCTCTTCCAACGCTTCCCTTTCTCTTTCAGCGGTCCTCTCTCTCTTCCAACGCTTTCCTCTTTCTTGCAGTGCTTCCCTCTCGCTTCCAACGCCCTCTCTCTTCCAGCTCCAACTCGGTCTGAACGCTCCTTTCAATTACACCAATGTCGCTGGAAGGTAACGGTGGTAGACATAAGAGAGATAAAGAGAACGATAGGCAGGAGGAGTTTTTACGAATGACGAAACAAGGGGTGATGTGTTAGCCAAATCATAGACGCATATTCATACACACGCACACGCATACATACACGCACACGCGCTTTTCCTTAGGAAGCAAAGGCAAACGCCTTTTTCTCGTAGTTATAAATCTCCGTACGGAGGAACAAGGCAAAGGATTTATAAATCGTCGAGATATGGAAGGTTCCTTTTCTACACTGCTGAGTTATCATCTCTCTCTCTCTCTCTCTCTCTCTCTCTCTCTCTCTCTCTCTCTCTCTCTCTCACACACACACATTGCCAGGCCATCGCGATAACATATGGACAAATTTCTCTCTCTCTCTCTCTCTCTCTCTCTCTCTCTCTCTCTCTCTCTCTCTCTCACACACACACACACACACACACACACACACAATCGCCAGGCCATCGCGAT
>NC_089745.1:38000489-38037989 GCF_040412425.1 Macrobrachium rosenbergii
CAGTGGAATAAATTATTCACGATATGGGAAGGCCAAGTGCTCGAAGCAAGAGAGTTAAAAACGGTGAATAGAGCGAGGCCTTAAATGTATCAGCACAGCGGAACGGAAGAGGTTGTTTCCTTATCTGGGTAATGAGGACGGGAGCCTGCCCATAGAGAGAGAGAGAGAGAGAGAGGAAAATTTTTTTACCTGTGAATATTACACACACACACACACACACGCACGCATGCACACACACACACACACTCTAAAGTTAAACATGGACGAAAGTGAGATGGATGAAACATGCTGAGAGCAAGAGAGATTTACGTGAAGCATAGATTAGATTAGATTAGAGAGAGAGAGAGAGAGAGAGAGAGAGAGAGAGAGAGAGAGAGAGAGAGAGTTATGTGAAGTACAAATTAGATTTAGAAAGAGAGAGAGTGTTAAGTGAAGTATAAATTAGAGCAGATGAAGAGAGAGGGCGTTAAGTGAACTATAAATTAGATTAGATGAAGAGCGAGAGAGAGAGAGATTCCCTTTTTAAAAAAGAAACTATAACATTAAGTCTTAGTTAACTCACCTGATGCATAAACCTTTTAGCAGAGTAAAGATATAACATTTCATTTCTGTGATAATACTCTCTGTTATTCCTGATGTCTCTCACTAAAAGATTAGTCTTTTGAAAAGGAGAACCCGAGATCATGGTAAGATTAAGAAATATTATTCCTAGAAAGAAGTAAAATAATGAATATACTTTGAGTATGCAGATCGTATCAGGAATACCATCGAGTTAGTCATTATGGTTAATAAACAGACAAACTCAATTCACACAGTTTTATCATTTCTTGAAAATCCACTTCGCCATCAAAAGATTTTGACATCAGGTTTTGAGTTATGATCTAATCATTTTCATTTTCAATAATTATTTTAAAAAATACTCATAGTAGCACGAGTCTTGCAATGGAGAAACAAATCCGCAGTTATGTATGAGTACAATTTATCAAAAAATAAATCTATACAGAGACCATTCGGGAATCTGTTCGATTCCCCTTTCCAGTATAAACAGAGAGCTTTCGGGAATCTGTTCGATTCCCCCTCTCAGTCGATTAATAACTGGAATAGAACAGATTCCCGAAGGCTTTCTGTATAGATTTATTTTTAAATACATTTGTACTCATACATAACTGTGAATTCGTTTCTCCTATAATTATTTTCAAAATATGAACAACGCCTATTAAAAAGAACTTTTTTTAAGAATCTGCCTTATAATAAGGTATTAATCAATTAATAAAAATGAGTTAAACGATGGTGTTCATTTGTCCGCGTAGCTTGGTCATGTCATGGAGTTTCATTGGGAACTGGATGCGAACTCATTAGATATTGAATAAATTAATGTTTTCATCATCAGCAATAATACAGGTACTTGCAATCATTTGTCTGAAGATATATATATATATATATATATATATATATATATATATATATATATTATATATATGTGCATATATAATTATATATATATATATATATATATATATATATATATATATAAAAAGAAAACTATAATTTTACTCTATTTACACATGTATGTATACTTCTTGATGTATATAACGCGTGTACATTTTGCACGATAAGTATACGTAAGAAGTATTTAAGCAATATTTACACAGTTTCGCCACTGTTTTTGTTTTCCAACCGACCGACAGAGCCTCTGAATCTGTGACTTCATAAAAGGCCGAATCTGAATTTTAAACCGATAAGCCTCCTTTACGCTCCGCTCGCCACGTCGTCCCAGCCTTAATTCTTAATACGTAAGACTAGGAAGAAAAGAATGCGCTGAAAAGTTTGTAATCCCTAGAAATGTAACTTTTGGTAAGACTTAAAGATGGAAAAATCATATCTTAGTGTTTTTAATCCCTCGAAATGCAACTTTTTGGTAAGGTTTAGAGATGAAAATAATATATTAGTGTTTGTATTCCCTAGAAATGCAACTTTTGGTACGGCTTAAAGGTGGAAAAATCATATATTATTATTTTTAATCCCTCGAAATGCAACTTTTTGGTAAGTTTTAGAGATGAAAATAATATATTAGTGTTTGTAGTCCCTAGCAGTGCAACTTTTGGTAAGGTTTAAAGGTGGCAAACTAATATGTTAGTTAGAGTGTTTTGAAAGCTTAATGTAAGGAAAAAATGTTGTATGTCTGAGTTGATTGAAAAGTTTTGAAAAATTTTCTGTGCTTTGGTAAAATAACTTTATGTTGGCAAAAGGAGCGAGACCTTTTGGTTTTAATTACTCCATTTATTTTATATTTAGTTTATTATTTTAGGTAACATAAATAAAAACTTTCATATCAGTCCTTCCTTCACGAAAGGTGTCTATCTCCATTTGGTACAATAATCTATTTTAAAACCCGAGAACAATAACTGACGAGAAATGCCATTGTAAAACACTTCTGTATCCCAAGTCCTTTGTAAGAGGTTGAACTGCATATTCTCTCGTTCAACCTGTCATGACAACAAGAAAGCCAAACGAGTCTTGATCTCGCCTTGATTTCTGCCTTATGACAACAAGGTCAAACAGGTTTCGATCTGGCCTTGATTTTTGACTCATGGCAACAAGAAGGCCAAACGGGTCTCGATCTGGTCTTGATTTCTGTCTTATGACAACAAGAAGGTCAAACGGGTCTCGATCTGGTTTTGATTTCTGTCTTATGACAACAAGAAGGTCAAACGGGTCTCGATCTGGTCTTGATTTCTGTCTTATGACAACAAGAAGGCCAAACGAGTCTCGATCTGGTCTTGATTTCTGTCTTATGACAACAAGAAGGTCAAAAGGGTCTCGATTTCATCTTGATTTCTGTCTCATGGCAACAAGAAGGCCAAATGGGTTTCGGTCTGGCCTTGATTTCTGAATCATGACAACAAGAAGGCCAAACGAGTCTCGATCTGGCCTTGATTTCTGACTCATGACAACAAGAAGGCCAACCGGGTCTCGATTTGACCTTGATATCTGTCTCATGACAACAAGAAGGCCAAACGAGTCTCGATCTGGCCTTGATTTCTGACTCATGACAAGGAGAAGAAGAGGAGGAGGAGTTGGAGTGGCATGCACGACGACACTTCATCCAGACACGACGAACAAAAACGCTCTGGGGGCACTTTGGGAGGATCCTTTTTCTTCCTATCACAATAAGAGAAGAAGAATAATGGAAGGCTTCTCCGTCAAGAGCCTCTTGTTGTCTTCCCTCACAATGAATATTGATCAGTGGCTGAGAAGGCGTTTCTAAAACAGCATCTTTTAAGGCACTGTCGGTTGGGTTTTTTCTTTTAATGATTTTAGTTTATACTTTTCCCCTTTCTGAATTAACCTAACCCTTGACCGATTGGTTGACTTATTGCAGTTTTCCTGGCGTTGCAACCACGAAGCTGAGTTTTACTAAAAATCTTTTATTCGTAATGAGACCTCCATGCCTCGTCACCCAAAGACATATCGTAAGTTAAAACTGAGATTTTTCAAGCATTTTTTCCTTGTTCTTAACCTGATTGATTCACTTTCAGTATACAGTGATTTACATTCGTCTCCTATACCGCGGTAATTTAATCTGTTGATAATCAGTATAAATTATTAAGAAAATTTTATATTAACCAGGTAACATTTCGAAAGCCTACTTGATCATCTTATCTAAGTTGCAAACACACGGATTACATTTTAAATTTCTTAACGATTTCTTGAAGCATCTCAAATGTATTAAATATGATGTTATACTCGTATCAAGAACATTCTTCCAGAGTAAGAAGGAACAGAATTAAGACAAAGAAATGAAATAAATCATATGACATTTATGAAACCATATTTTGGATTACGATACAGTATCACCTAAATTTAACAGACACTTTGGGTGTCTGGTTTTATGGTAAGTAACAGAGTTGGCTAAGCAACAAAGATCCTATATTATAGCTTGCACTTGAATATTTTCTTGACATGTTACAGCTAACAGCAATTTCACATAGTTCCTAACCTATGTGGAACCTATACTTTACACTTAACACTCAATTTAAGAGATTTATTTAAAAATGTGTCATGTCTAAGATAGCAGCATAGCAAGAAAAAATCACAATATTGCAGCTGATAAGTACACATGTCCGCTAAGTTGAGGTGTTATAGCCCTGTGTTCCAGCCCACATCATTACCTCGAGCCCCGGGTTCGATCTTTTGCGAGGGTAAAGCGATCGGTCATGATTCCTGGAAGAACTATTGTGCATCTGTTGGCTTGAGCAGTGAGATATGTACCTGGTAGTTACGCAACTGTACGGGGTTGCAACTTGGATGGAGAAGGGTTTAGGGCTAGCAGTCTCATTTCAAAGTTCTTGCTGAGAATCAGAAATAACTATTTCTCCATACAACACAATCTAACTTCGTTTAACTCTAGGAGTTTTCTTCACAGTTCCAACTTTAGAGCCTTTTACTTTATCTTTTTTATTTATTTTCTAGATCTCTTTATCTTGTTGTCCAACCTCTCCAACTCTCTCTTTTTCACTTCGTTTAGCGCTGAATGGCTGAAAGTGCTGATACGAAACTGTAACTTTCGCAGCATTTAACCTTCAAGGCTAACCATTATATATATCAAACAATTATAGTATATATGTATATATATATATATATATATATATATATATATATATATTATATTGTGTTTTATATATATAATTGAAGGTTAAGTGCTGCGAAAGTTACCGTTTCGCGCCAGCACTTTCGGCCATTCAGCGCTTAACGAAGTGAAAAGAGGGAGTTGGAGAGGTTGGACAGCAAGATAAAGAGATCCAGAAAATAAATAAAAAAAGATAAAGTAAAAGGCTCTAAAGTTGGAATTGGAAGAAAACTCCTAGAGTTAACCTAAGTTAGATTGTGCTGTACAGCAAGATAGAAGAAAGAAAGCGGGAATGGGAGGAAATGAAAAGGCTAAAAGGTGGATGCAGCTACGGGCCAAATGACGCTGCAAACAACCCATTAGTAACACCTACAGTGCACCGCGTGAGGTGCACTGACGGCACTACCCTTTGTCGATGCCCGGGAACAGTGAATTAAAGATTACGAGCCGATAGCAATAAAATTGCGATACTATTTCCCTGTACATTTCCCAGCTTGCTACAAGCTCCTAATTGTATTATTTTTCTCTTTTTCTTTTATTTTCCCGCCCACATATTCTCATTATTATCCCCTCTATTTTCCTTCACCCCAGTTTTCAGGGATAAAGAATATATGAATATATAAATACACTAACGCACATTGTTTATACAAGTCATGTATATGTGTGTATATACAAGTCATGTATATATATATATATATATATATATACATATATATATATATATATATATATATATATATATATATATATATATATATATATATATATATATATATATATATATATATATATATATATATATATATATATGATATATATAATTATGTAACGAACGTGTTTCACAGAAATAGATTTCTTAGTCACATCGGGACGGAACCCCGGTCTTTCGATTGAGAGTCTTGTGTTAAAAATTCCTCCAATAGTTTTGGAAATGGCTCTACGAACGACTATCTGTTTCGATACTCTCTCTTGCGTTTTGTAAACAAGCAGTGGTTTTTTGGCAATGGGTTTACCATATCTCATGAACCAATTTGGGTCGGCTTGAATTCCACAACTGGAATAGTTTCTTTTTTTATTTTATTTTATTTATTTATTAATTTTTTTTACCCAGTATCAATTTTGCGGATACACCGTTGAATATTACGTGAGAATGCATTTACACATTGAAGTGGGTGATGGTCGAGTTTAAATACTTGTATCAAGTAGTTTTTCATTGGTATAAGATTTTACAAACAAAAAAAAAATGACGTCAGAATTTGTTTTTTCGTAACACGACTAGAATACATGAATGATATGGCATGATTATTTTTCGTATAAATATTAGCGTAAACTTTCCAGATAACGTCAGAACTCGTCTTTTCGTAACATAAATAGACTGCAAGAATGACGTGACAAATAAACCTTTGTGTAAATATTAACAAAATATTTTAGGGCAATGGACTAAATGAGTGATATGGCAAGATTATTTTTTGCTTAAATATTGGCATGAAATCTTTTCAGACAAAGTTGTTAAATAGCAACTAAGGGAAAATCTTCAGCACTTAATACAGCCATTATTGATAGATATATAGGGTCACTATAGGTTCAAGAGACTTAAAACCGGTTAAACTTCACGACTTCAAAACCTTCAAGAAAGATTCATATCCGTAAAAAAAGATTACTTTTATCTCGGCTTTCTCCTTTCTCGGTATTTAGAAAGTTAGCCAAGAAAAACAGAGCAATCATCAGCAATTTCCCCCTCTTTATTTAATTTTCTTTTTGTACATCTCTCTCTCTCTCTCTCTCTCTCTCTCTCCATTTTCAATTTCACTTTCATTTCTTTCATCTCACTACAAACAAAGTACTGGAGACTAATTGCTTCTTGGTATAGCAGATTTTCCACCTTCCTGAACACAGGAGAGATTTTTATTCTGTATGGCTTCCTAGAAATTAGTTTCCAAAATAACCCGAAGGAAATGTTATTATCATGACTTTTTTCAGAGGAAGGCTTCACAGAACTTAACAGAAGAAATTTTTCGTTAAAAATTTCCATTTATGTAAGCTGAAAACCTCGTTTAAGCACGTCCTGTTGAAAGGGATACTGCACCAGCTGAATTCGGTTTAGACAGAGCTACCTCTATCTTTCTAATGATTGTTTCTCCAAGGCTACTGAAGCCTGCCAGTAACTCGCCGATGTTCGTCACTCTTTGGGGGCAAATAATTGCAAACTTGGTTGATTTTATTTAGGATGAATACACTGTAGCAGTTATTGTAATAAGTGGAATATGGCTCTCACTTACCGTAGAGTTTTACATCTTTGGAAAAAAAATTATTATTATTATATATTATTATTATTATTATTATTATTATTATTAGTAGAAGAATTATTCATATGGAACAAGTTATTGACTTGAAATTCAAGCTTCCAAGGAATATAGTGTTCATTCGAAAGAAGTAACAGAACGTAATGGGAAATACAGAAAGAGGACATCAGTTATTGGAGAAACAGATAAACTAGAAAATAATAAATAATTAGATAAAAACATAAGTAAATGACTAATATTTCAGTAATTATAAAAAGAGAGGAATAACTTAAAATTAATTTTCCAGTCTACAAGAAAAATACTGTCTTAACAAATGGCAAGGTATTCTTATCAAGTGAGTCGATTTTTTACCAAAGTTGGTAACTAAAAACTCTTTAAACTCTTATGAAAAAAAGGTAATTTTGAAATTCTTTCCGAAGGAAAATAAATCCAGTTCATGATTATGATAATTTTCCTTCTCGCAAATTTAACAAAGCTCAATAATTATGGTAAATGGCGTCCAGGGTTAGATGCTGCAAAGCTCAATTGCCGTTTATGACAACTCCTGAGGGAAAAGGTCACATTATGGCATGGAAAGTTTTTATTTTTTAACCTTCGTCTTGCAGCAATAAGTGATCTCATCTTTCGTTCTTTCTGTATTTTCAATTAGCTTCTGTTACCTCTTTCTAATGAACACCATAGTCTTTGGAAGCTGGAATTTCAAGCTAATGGTCTCTACGGGCTAGTCCCATATGAATGGGGTTCATCTTTTGAATAATAATAATAATAATAATAATAATAATAATAATAATAATAATAATAATAATAGTTATTATTATTATTATTATTATTATTATTATTATTATTATTATTATTATTATTATTATTATTATTATTATTATTATTAAGAAATAAAGTCAAAACTTTTGTACTTGTGCACCTGGAATACCTGCTTTTTGTTGATTAAGCTTCTGCAGTGATGATCTAATAAGTGGTGGAAAATATCTCCCTAACATTTTCTGCGTTTTTGTTTGAATTGACACACTTTTAATCAACCTCGATCTGTTGTGGCCTATTTTGCAAAACATTAAAGGTACAACTATTCTGTCAAATATCCAAAGATATATATTTTAGATTAATGTATAATAAAAAAAAACAATTACTTTAAATGTTACTGATGAACAAAATGCAGGTGATATTGCAAAAGGGTAAGTGGAAAACAAGACTAATGTCAGTGAAAGTATAATCAGAAAAGTAGGAATAAGACAGTTATGAATTGACATAAACATTTCGTACTGGTTTGAATTCTAATGAGGCGCTGTAGAGCTTCTTTTATCTTCTATTATTATTATTATTATTATTATTATTATTATTATTATTATTATTATTATTATTATTATTATTATTATTATTATTATTATTATTCAGAAGATGAACCCTTTTCATATGGAACAAAAACAGGAGCCACTAACTCGAAATTCAAGCTTCCTAAGAATATAGTGCTCATTTGAAAGAGTTGAAAGAAGTTAATAGGAAATATTGAAAGAAGAGATCAACAAAATAATTAATAAATAGATAAAAAAAAGGTATGTAAATTAGAAAGAAGAATTTCTTCAGGGTAATAACGCGTTGCATCTTCGCTTGAACTTCTGAAGTTCCAGTTGCACAACACTCTCAGGGAGACTGTTCCACAGTTCAACAGTGTGAGGGATAAAGGATCTCTGGAACTGGAAGCTCGACAGTGTGGCATATTTACTGCATATTGGTGGTGCTGATCAGCAAATCTGGTCGCCATTTCCAAAACAACAAAAATTTGTATTCCGAGGTTCAGTTTCTTCATGAAGATACCGAATAGCATCATAGACCTAGGAAAATGCCCCTTATCCGGGCCACAATCTTTCCATAATTGAATGGGCCCCTATCGAGCCCCGTAATCGATACAAAAGATTTATAACGAACCTAATGTTACTTTGTAAGTCATTATTGTTATATCCCCTCGCGGTTACCTTCTGCCCTATTCGTTTCCTCTTTCGCTATTCCCGGAAAATTGGGTTTGTTTTGGATAATGCTCGCAGGGGATGATTCACCTTTATTGGAAGAAACTGATTAACTTCCGGGAAGAGATGTTTTATGTGTGACTTTCTTTCCTTGAAATTCATACGTGTAGGAAATTGGGTTCATGAACTCAGGGCAGTTTCGTGAACGACCCTCTGCGACTGGAATATTACAGCAAAATGTTCTAGTGAGAATTCTGTCTAAATAACTGATTCGAACTTCTTCTTCTTATTCTTTTTCTTCAGGAAGTCTCTCGGGAATATTAAATGCAGTACAGCAAAATGTTCTAGCGAGAACTTCTTCTAAATAACTAATTTCAAACCCCTTCTTCTTCTTCTTCTTCTTCTTCTTCTTCTTCTTCTTTCTTCTTCTTCTTCTTCTTCTTCTTCTTCTTCTTCAGGAAGTTATTCCGGAATATCAAATGCTGCTGGTGATGATCCCGTATAAATAATTGATTTCCAACCCTTTCTTCTTCTTCTTCTTCTTCTTCTTCTTCTTCTTCTTCTTCTTCTTCTTCTTCTTCTTCTTCAGGGAGTTTCTCTGGAATATCAAATGGTGTATAGCAAAATGTTGTAGTGAGGATTCCGTATAAATAGCTGATTTCCAACCCCTTCTTCTTCTTCTTCTTCTTCTTCAGGAAGTCTTCTCTCCTTGCCTGGCCTCGACCCTCGGCTTCCCCAAGGCGTGAGTCATAACTCGACAATGGCATGCAAGCAACGCCACTCCCCTCAATTACCCGGGGTCATATTTGTCACATCTGGATGGACATCAAACGTTTTAATTGAATGGCGTTGTCACGCTACCTTGTGATTCAGATTCTCTGTTTTATGTATGTACCGGTATGTATATATGTATATACATATATATTTATATATATGTATATATATATATATATATATATATATATATATATATATATATATATATATATATATATATATATACATATATACATATATATACATACACACACACACACACACATATATATATATATATATATATATATATATATATATATATATATATATATATATATGTTACTGATCACGAAGTTGACCTTTGAAAAGATGAGATCAGCGGTTTGCTAAATCATATGACTATACACAGCATGTAATACAATGCTTGAGTGTCATTCGCATACCACAAGAAGTCAATGTTCGCAGTGGCTACTGTTGATTCATTACAAAAAAAAGTCTAAAAGGGGAAGGCTTGGAACAACTGTGTCAAAGTGGTAAGGTTCCTAAGGGAAGAAAAACTGTATGAAACCTTAAGTGTTTTTCCCAGTGGGTACTGTTATATCTTATAAAAAAAAATCTGAAGTGAGAAGGTTTGGAGGAACTGTGTCAAAATAGTTAGGTTTGCAAAGGAAGAAAATTGTGTGGAAATTTTTTTCAGCTTAAAATTTTTTTCTTAGTGGGTACGGCAATATCTCATGATAAAAAAATGCTTTGCAAAATTTCGCATGACTTCTCTCCTGCTCTGTGTCCCTTATCAGACTTTTGCTTTTCTGATAACCAAGTGAAAAACTACCCTCGTTTTAAACCAGTTTTCAGCGTTTCATAAACATTTTTGTATTTCAGAATTCAGTTCTGAAAAGTAATTGCATATTTTGTAGGCTACGGTAGGGTTTGCAGGCACTCACTGACTGAGGCGGTATGTATATATATATATATATATATATATATATATATATATATATATATATATATATATATATATAGAGAGAGAGAGAGAGAGAGAGAGAGAGAGAGAGAGAGTGTGAGAGATATATATATATATATATATATATATATATATATATATATATATATATATATATATATATATATATATAGTTTCTGATTAACATGAGACATAAATCAGCAATATTGATGCGTAAATAATCGAGACAAAATTTTACATTAACATGAGCAAAGTGCCTAGATTATCGCCAAGGGGTTCCAAATGCGGATGTGCTGTTGGAGAGACTAATTCTTAGGTCAGTCAATAAATTTTAACAGCCAGGTCAGTTTTGATCATAATTTTCACACGAGATATTTCGGTCTGAGGAGAATAAGGGCAACAGGAAGAGAGAGGGAGAGATTCGCAAAGACTTTGTTTTTCTCCTCTCCACCCTTACCCAACATTTATTTTCTTTATGTTTACCTCCAAAAATGATCGATTTTTTTTCCTTCTAGAAAAGCAGAGAGAGAGAGAGAGAGAGGCAAAAATCGCAAAGATTTTCCGTTTTTCTCCTCTCCACCCTTTCCCAACTTTTTTTTTTTTTTTACTTTTGCTAGAAAAAATGATCGACCATTTCCCTCCAGAAAATCAGATAAAAGCAGAGAGAGAGAGAGAGAGAGAGAGAGAGAGAGAGAGAGAGAGAGAGAGAGAGCCATATCACTGGGAAAATGCAGTTCGCCGTATATTCAAAAGTTTCTCCCAAGCAGAGAAATCGCAATACACAGTGGTGGCGCCACCGAACGGGAAACGTCGGCACTAATGCATCCTGTCTGGTCCCGAGATTCCGGCATTTGAGTGTTTTATGAGCATTCAGTCCCAGACTCCATAGTCTTTGAGTCATAGGACTGCCAATTTCTTCGGTAATTGACTTTCTTTTATTTATACTAGTATACCTGAGTGCTATTTCTCCTAAATGAAAATTAATAAGATGCTTGTATTATTATAAGAATTCAGTCACAGGCTCCATAGTCTTTCTATGACATTTCAGCCTTACGAATACCAGTTTCTCCAGTTATTGATGTCCTTTTCTTTTACCTAACGTACCTGAGTCCTATTTCTCCTAAATAAAATAAAATGCATATCACTTTATAGAAATATCGTATTAGGAATGGGTACAAAATTTTCTTTTTAATGCCTTGTTATATATGTTCGCGATCTTAGCTTGAAGCAATGACTAATCGTGTTCATTTGCCAAAAAGATTATTTGCTTTTTATTTCTTAGTTGAATTAGTCATGAAAGACTGATGAAACAGGTTTCCCTGGATACCCAAAACGTTTGATTTATTGTATCTTAGTCATAGTCTAATTTAATAAATTGGTGTTCTTTTCAAAGCTGCTAATAATAAGCCAGTTATCTAAGTTCCATAGTGAAGACCACCGTAGGTTGGTATTGCCGTCAATACACCTCACGTGGCGCACTGTAGGCAACACTAAAGGGTGTTTGCAGCGTCCCTTCGGCCCCTAGCTGCACCCACCTCTTAGCATTTTACTTTATCGCCGTCCCCGCTTCCTTTCTTAAATGTTGTTGTTCAACCTCTCTCAATATTACTTCATAGTGCAACTGAGGGGGTTTTCTCCCAGTTCCGCCTTTAGATTCTTGTACTTCTTTTCATTTAGCTTCTTGGTCTCTTTAGCTTGCTGTCCAACCACTCTAACTCCCTCTTTTCACGGTCTTCAACGCTGAATGGCCGAAAGTGCCTCAGTGTTTGGCTTGATGGCCTAAATGTCATAGATTTGAATCACACCGGGGCTGCGTGAATGTAGGTTTTCAAAGTATACCTCTTTTGAAAAGATACATAGATTCGGTCGTTCACTTTCAAATGATACTTTTTCGATAGGGTCTTAACCGGACGGGGAATAAATCGAGAAACCTTACATCCCGTAGTGGGGTTCGAACTCTTGTCAGGGAGGTTATGATAGGGTGAGGTTGTCCTAGCGCAGATATTATTGATGTCAACTCTAGAGTTGGCGCAGCTATTTTTAAATATATGTAAATTCTATAGTTATTGAAGCCATCTTTAAACATTCATAGCTAATTGTGACGTGAATGCCTAGGGCCTAGTATAGTTCTAAAAAATATTGACCTTTTAAGTGCAAGAAAAATCCAAGTTTGTAGATAATCGAGGAATAAATGTCACTAAATGTTAACAGTATATACTGCTAGGGACTGCCTTCTATTAGCTTCAAACAGTTTTGCGTTATATCCAAAAAACAGACTTCATTTCACAACCAAAACACAGACCTTCGCCTTCCTAATTACGAATCAACAGAATTCCTAAAACTTTTTCCAAGGTTACGTACACCGATACCCAATGCCGGCGCCGTGGGCGAAGCTTGATAAGCGAGAGTCGTCCAGAAAATGCAATCACATTTTAATAAAAACGATTAGCAAGTTCGGCGATGAGAACTTAAGTTTGATGGTTTTTAAACTTTCGGCGCCGCTAAATAGGATTCACAAGTTGGCTCGCCTCGTGAATTCGCCGACATTCAGAATACAACGATGAGAGAGAGAGAGAGAGAGTTTGACGACAAACTTTCGTAATTTGGAACTCGCGTTTTGACAAACAAGGGTTATTTAAAACCAGGTTTTATGATCTACAGTTATTATTATTATTATTATTATTATTATTATTATTATTATTATTATTATTATTATTATTATTATTATTATTATTATTATTCAGAAGATGAACCCATTCATATGGAATAGGCCCACGAGAGGGGCCATTGACTTGAAGTTCAAGCTTCCAAAAAATATGGTGTTCACTTGAAAGAAGTAACAGAAGGTACTAAGAAATACAAAAAAAGAGAGCTCAGTTATTAGAAGATAAAAAAATAAATTGACAAATTGATAATTAAATGGATAAAAATGTTAGTAAATTATTGAAATACAAGGAGAATTGTTTTAGGGAAATCATGCATTGCAATTTCTCATAAAAAAACTAGAGTTAGTAAAGGCAGTGGAAAGAGGGAGTTAGAGTGGTTGAACAGCAAGAGCAAGATGAAAGCGATCCAGAAAATTAGGGAGATGAATTAAAAAGATCTAGAAATGAAACTGGGTGAAAACCCTCACACAGTTGAACTAAGAAGTGATAGTTTGAGGAGTTGGACAGCAAGATTCATGAAAGGATAAAATAATCAATGAAACAAAAGATTAGAATTAAGTTTTCAATTAACATCTCGTGTGTTGTGACATCAATTCAAGAATTCAATTGTGTAAACGAATTATTATTGAGAGAGGATGTCTTATGACAAAATACTCTTGTTACTATTGAGAGAGGACGTCTTATAACAAAACATTCTTACTAATATCATCATTTTTCTGACGAATTTCCTGTACCGTGACAGTATGTACAGTAGATCAGCTAGGCCCATCAGCATATGGAATGAAGAATATTAATCTTGTAGGACGTGGCACATTCTCGACATACCTATTTCCCTCATTAGCTGGTACGCTACAGCCATTAGTGTGTGTTGGTCTGATAACGTTGCGTGTGACTCCATAGGATTTTTATCTGTCATTAAACCTTGTTATCAATATTTTCCTTCCTACCAAGATTTACCAAACCCCCGCTGGGGAACAAAAAGTATACCTTAGTTTAACCAGACCACTGAGCTGGTTAACAGCTCTCCTAGGGCTGGCCCGAAGTGCCGTAAGTGCATCATACGTCAGTAACCTAGATGTTGTGACGCAAGATTTAGTAGCCATAAATAAATCACGTGGTGCACTGTAGGCATTACTAAAGGGTGTTCACAACGGCCCTTCAGCCCCTAGCTGCATCCACTTTTCAGCCTTTTAATATACCTCCGTTTCTCGCTTTCCCCCGCCTCCTTCCTTCAGTCTTGCTGTTCAGCCTCTCCAACTATTACTTCTTAGGGCAACTGTCGGTGTTTTTTTTCCCCAGTTTCACCTTTAGGTCTGTATATTTCATCACATTTATTTTTTGAGTCTTTTTATCTTGCTGTCCAACGACTCCAACTCACTCTTTTCGCTGTCGTAAACATTGATTGGCCGTAAGTGCCCCCAGTCTTTGGCTGGACAGTTTAAATTTTGTAAAATTATTATTATTATTATTATTATTATTATTATTATTATTATTATTATTATTATTATTATTATTATTATTATTATTATTATTATTCGGAAGATAAACCCTTATTCATATGGGACAAGCCCACAGGGACATTGACTTGGGATTCAAGCTTCCAAAGAATATGGTGTTCATTTGAAAGAGGTTACAGAAGATTATAGAAATACAGAAACAAGAGATCAGTCATTGGGAAACAAAGATAAATTAACAAATTAATACATAAATAGTTACAAATGCACACAAATTATTAAAAGTGCCAGTAGAATTGTTTTAGGGTAGTAGTGCATTGCATCTTCGCTTGAAATTTTGAGGTTCTAATTGCATGACACTCGTTTCATGTGAGTGTTTGAACAAACGTATGCGCACGAGAACAATGATAACACGCTACTGGAGGATACTATCGTGTTAATAAATACGAAGAATCACTCATTATTAATTAAAAGACACATGACAGGAAGTAGCTTCGGGCAGAAAGGAATAAATAGAGAGAGATTAAAAGCGTAATTATGTCAATGGACTCATCTCAGACTCTTCCACAGATTGTTTTCCTATCGCAAATCACTACTTTCTTTTAGAGAGAGCCAAATTATTGACATATGCGCCCAAATACTTTGATAATTCAGACTTTCACATTCTCCCGCTATAAACACTAACAAATCCTTCACCTTCCCAGTACCTCGCATATGGAAGAGAGAGAGAGAGAGAGAGAGAGAGAGAGAGAGAGAGAGAGAGAGAGAGAGAGAGAGAGAGAGAGAGAGAGAGAGAGAATGATCCAACAAATATATCTAATAATATTGATCTGATGGTCTTAGAGTCTAAGAAAATACGAGGTAAATTTCAATATAAAAAAGATCATAAGCTTTGCCAGAAGGTGAAAATAAACATATATATATATATATATATATATATATATATATATATATATATATATATATATATATATATATATATATATATATATATATATATATGTATGTATGTATGTATGTATGTATGTATGTATGTATGTATGTATGTATGTATGTATGTATAAAGCTTTAGAGAATATGACTTCACCACACAGGACAGTCATAAACTCTCTCTACCTATTCCTCCTGCTGTTACAGCGCCCTAGCTCCAAGATGGTTATGATCGTGAGTGACGGTTGCCTGCCAGTGACATGCGATGCATTTGTAAGATTTTTCGAGGTTATCGAAAGAATTCTGTAATATTTACGTCAACGTAGAGTTTTACCGGGACCTGTATTTTGTCTCCTATGTGAGTTTGAGTGCCATTTTCGTAGAGGTGGATATCATAGGTGTTTTGCTTGGAATTAGGCTTACCTTTTTGCCAATACGAATAAAAAATGTTATCAAGACTTTTTAGTTATAACACTCCTGTCATTTCTTATCCTGTTATGTTTGAAAAGTCTTCAGAGTATGCAATTTTTC
This sequence comes from Macrobrachium rosenbergii, assembly GCF_040412425.1. Classification (NCBI taxonomy): domain Eukaryota; kingdom Metazoa; phylum Arthropoda; class Malacostraca; order Decapoda; family Palaemonidae; genus Macrobrachium; species Macrobrachium rosenbergii. Next base: position 38,016,703 of record NC_089745.1, read on the forward strand.
AAGCAACTTAAGACTTGCCCTGCAATGTTCTGTTGATTGGCAATATAACTGCTACTCTTTTGGGTAAAACTATATAGCTCCGCGGCGGTGACTGCCTTCAAACTTAACTTTTTCTACAGTTTTTTGTTTGCTAATTATGAATTTACCTTTAATTTTTGGTGCTCGAGTGTAATTAACCTGTAATTAACCCCTGACATCCATCCAACAAGGGGTTTCCATACGCAATCTTCACAAGACAGAGCACAGGTACGTCTGTTTCGAACGGTTCATATCCCGTCCGGCAAGTGCAATAGCTTGTTAAAATATGGGTACCCCCCCCCCGGGCCATTACTAAACACGGCGAAGGGACATCAGACATTCCCTTTGGCCGACAACAAACAGATGCACCGCCAGTATCAGATCCCTAAAAGTGCAGAAAAAACCAGTTGAAAAGGTAAAAACAGGCGCGGAGCTAATATATAGAATTACCTTGTTTTGTTGTCTTGAGTGTGTGAGTTATGGTTCAGCAACCCAAGAACCCATCGGTGGTATTTTTAGAAACAGACGAGACTTGAGACTTGTCCACCGAAAGTATAATTGGAGAGGAGAATTTGTCCATACGTGTCTGGTGCAAGGAAACAAACGTGCATGAAATAAAATGTGATAAAATGAAAAAATGGAAAATCTCCCAAAACCTGACAGGCCCACTTTACCGTCACTAATTTAGGGTTTTATCATTAACGAGTGGTGGACGGCATATTCAACTCTCAGCAAAGAAGAATGCAATGCACACACCACATCGTGAAGCAAAATAACTCATTTTACTGATTCCAATAGCCCGGAAGTCCACAATCGGAATATAGAAAAATGGATAGACATAAGGACTGGGTTAAGAAACCAGAAATTCTCCAAAGCTAGCTTAAACAACAGAAATTCACTCACGTTAGTTTAAGCAAAATGTCCTACCTGCTATATCCTCAGGAGGCAGGTGAATTTGAAAAGTGAAAGATTTCCTGAAGAAGAGGAGGAGATCAACTACTCTGGTGTGTGGGTAAGGCCTATATGGACTTTATTTCAAACAGTTTGACCTAGGTTCTTTCCCTTCCTAGAATGGGTTAGGAACACGACACACTGTGGTAGGTTAGGGACAAGTATCCTGTTCCAGGTTAGGAACACATATCCTGTTCCGGATTAGGAACACATAACCTATCCTGTTCCAGGTTAGGGACACATCCTGTTCCAGGTTAAGGACACATAGCCTATTCCAGGTTAGGGTAGGTTAAGGACACATATCCTGTATCAGTTCAAGGAAACATTTCCTGTGCCAGGTTAGGGACACATCCTCTGCTAGGGGACACGACTTCCCATGACAGGTAGGGGCATCGAGCCTATATCAGGTTACTGGTTACGTCGTTGATTATCTATCAGCCTCGCGCATCAAAAATAATGCCCAGCAGGGCTACATCTCATAAGGCAATACAGTTTATGTTTGTTTATTTTGTAAGAATCACTAATCTTGTTTGTCACTGGAGTAGCGGTCGCAAAATATTTACGTTTTTAATATCATCTTGACGCAATTTTGGGTCACATTTTTCCAAGGTTCTAAAGAATCTTGAATTTTCACACCAAATTTCATTTAAGTACAACTGTTCTATTTCCATCTATTTCATTTATGTAACATCACATTTTATTTACAGTCACCCAGAAGTTCAGGTTTGGATTTTGCTAAGTATTTTACTTATTTTTGTTCTTCCCCTCCCCCCATCTGCCCACATCCCAGCTTCTCAGTGTGACCACCCAAAATCGTTTGCCAAAATTTCATCAAAGACTGAAATGGGGGTTTCATCAGTTTTATATGAAAATTGTAGATACCGTTTTTCGTTTCTCCTTAAATCAAGTACGAGAAGCTTTTTAGGTAGGATTTTCCTATATTTTGGGATAATAATATTTTAATTCATCGCCAAAGACGTGATCATTGGTTTATGCCTATAATGAATATCAATCACAGAACATAACATAATGAAGATAGACGTCACAAAGCCAAACCATAAAGCATTCTTTACCTAACCTAATCATACCTTCCCTAACATAACCTTACCTAACCTAACCTAGGATCCTTTTCACCTGGCGAGTGGGCCAAGGCCCCGTTGGAATTAGGCGAACCACCCTAACCAGACCTAGATCGTCTCAAATAATAAAACTGAAATACTGAAATTCATCTTAACCCAACCTTGTACACTGAATACTAGCTGGCATGAGGGCACCCCTAGCTCCCCCCTGGGAGGTAGGCTACAGCTAGACGCTACATATTCATTCCTCTTGTCTCAGGCAGTCAAGCCAAGCACTGGGGCACTTTAGGTCATTCAGCGCTTAAGACAGTGAAAAGATGGAGTTGGAGTGGTTGGACAGCAAGGTAAAGAGATTCAGAAAATAAAGCAGGTGAAGTAAAAGAATAAAGAGGTGGAAATGGGAGAAAACCCTCACAGTTGCAGTCAGAAGTAATAGTTAGAGAGGTTGGACAGAAAGAATGACGAATGAAAGTGGGAACGGAGGTAAAATAGAAGGCTAAGAAGTTATTTAATAAAGCCTGTAGTGCACCACGTGAGGTGCACTAACGGCTATACCCTCAATGGAAAGATTTCTTTTGTGCATTGTATGAAAGTCGGCTAGAAGCTGGGAAGTGGCTGATTGATTCGTTTTCCGAATTTTTGTAGAATTACCAATTTTTATATTTATCAGTAACATCAACAGTCATATTAACGTTTTGTACAACAGTCATGACCAGCAAGGGGCTGGCTTTTGGAACTGAAGCCCCAAATCTCATTTCAAAAGCTTTTAAAAATTATATATATGACAACCTGACACCATGTTCCCTATAAACTACATTAAATCTTATTACTGGGCAAATAGCTTAAAACAGCAACCTTCATTTCCCTTCTTTTTACAATGCTATTATTTTAACGCACCACAACTAGAAAAATAGAATTCCGCCAGTAGATACATTGTGGACTCCAGTGTTCTGAGTCCCGGATGTTCACAATGTCTGGCTCCGCCCCTGGTAATGACGTTTTTAAAGTAAACAGCTCATCTGGTGTTAATCAGAAAAATGAAGTTTTAATATAGATGAGTACGGTTAAGCCAAGTGCCCCGAAGCGTTACGAACCTACCAAGTAATCCCCTTTCAACTTCAATTACTTATAAAAAAAAAAAAAACTACTCTTCAACCGTTAATGAATACTAGAAGAAAACAGTCTTATTTTATTTTATACATTTTTTCTTGTCATGGAGAGCCTTCAAAGAGCATAGTAAAGAGTACAATATTAGTACCAATTAATGTAGTAATTTGCTCCTTCCACTTTTCGAAGCCTTTGGTGTACTTACGTTGAGTAGATGACTTGTGTACATTTCTCAAGAATCTTCTGAGCGTCTAATTCTTCATGATGAAAATTAATTAACTTCTGACCATTTGACCTTTTTCAACCTCCTGTAGGGGAGTAGGTCCATCAGTGCACTCAACTTTTTAGCCTTTTACTTTACCTCCGTTCCCGCTTCGCTTCTTCCATCTTGCTAATCAGCACTAACTGTTACTTCTTAGTGTTACTGTGAAGTTTTCTGCCAGTTCCACCTTTAGATCCTTGCACCTCAAATCGCCTTTATTTTCCGGATCTCTTTGTCCTGCCGTCCAAACAACCCAACTCCCTTTCTCCACTGTCTTGAATGCTGAATGGGTTTACAGTCTAATTTTCGTAAACCAAAAGCTCTTGGCAACGGGTTAATGCTACAAAACATGAAAAAGTTCGAAGTAGATAGAAGGTATTAATTGATTGATTGTAAGTTATATTGCATTTTGATAGATTGGATATTACTAATGTTATTCAAAGTGAGCGAATATTCATATAAGACAAACCTAAAGCTCCAGTTATTATTATTATTATTATTATTATTATTATTATTATTATTATTATTATTATTATTATTATTATTATTATTATTATTATTATTATTATTATTATTATGGAACAAGCCCACCAAAGGTGCCATTAACTTGAAATTCAAGAAGGTTTCAAAGGATAATAAGGTGTTCTTTTAAAAGGAATAATGACATAATAAGAAATACAGAAAGGAGGGATCAGTTATTACAGAAGAAAAAGAAGAAAACTAATAAATTAGTAAATAAATAGATAAAAATATAAATTAAGCATTAAAACAAAGCATAACCAAAAAGTAAATGAGAAAACACAATCTAAAAATATAGGTAAATGTCAGTATTACAGGAGTGAAAATGAAATTGGACTTGGAGCTTTAAAATAGCCTTAAAGCCTCTTTTGACCTCCCGAGCATCGACATTAATTAGTGATGCAGGTGCAAAGGCTGTTCATTACTTTAACCGAGAGGAATGAAAGACTTCTGGTAAAGGGTATCGTGATACGTGTCACTTCTGTTCGGTAGAGTGAAAGTGAAAAATTCAGTAATGAAAGTGACTTACTGCAATTCTTACAGATTATGGCTACCTAGTAACTTTTTACTGGTCCGCTGGTATAGTGGTTAGTGTCGTGACATGCCACTCAGATGTCGCAGGTTTGCGTCTCCCTCAGTGCGATGAAATTTCGCTGACTCTGTATCATGATGAGTTACTGGTGCAGTGTGAAGTCTGCTGTGAGAGGTTGAAACCAACATTCTTTGGAAGCTTGAATTTCAAGTCAGTGGCCCCTGTGCGCTTGTTCCATGTGAAAATGTTTCATGTACTGAAATAATAAATAATAATCTCCATATATAAATTCAATAGATTGATCTGTGATAGAAAAATGATTGAAAATTAATTGGAAAATTTTCAGATAACCGGGCACATATTAAGGGGAGGTGAATATGTTTTAAACTTTATCAGAAAAGTGATTTAACGTGAAAGGAAAGCAGGTTAAGTTTAAGGATAGAGAGAAATATTCAGTTGTAGATTTCGTGGGAACTTTATTTTCCTAAATTATATCTTCCCTTCCTTTGTAAATCTTCCCTACCTTTCAAAATCTTCACTCTTTCCTTTGTTAAATCATCCCCCTTTCTTTTTAAATATTTCCTTCCCTTTTAAATCTTCCCTTCCTTTTCAAATCTTCCCTTCCTTTTTAAATCTTCCCCCTTTCTTTTTAAATCTTCCCTGCCTTTTAAAATCTTCCCCTTTCTTTGTTAAATCATCCCCCTTTTTAAATCTTTCCTTCCCTTTTAAACGTTTCCTTCCTTTTTAAATCTTCCCTTTCCTTTTTAAATCATCCCCCTTTCTTTTAAATCCACCCCTTTCCGTGTTAAATCATCCCCCTTTCTTTTTAAACCTTTTCTTCCTTTTTAAATTTTCCTTTCCTTTCCCGTCAGCTTTCCCATCCACCGTTGGCGTCTCGTTTCACACGTCCCTCCTCATCCTTCCAATCTTCTACATGGGTTGTATAATATCCTTCTCTCTCTCTCTCTCTCTCTCTCTCTCTCTCTCTCTCTCTCTCTCTCTCTCTCTCTCTCTCTCTCTCTCTCTCTCTCTATTGATTATTTCCTGACCTTTTAATTAACAGCATTACTATGGAGGGTTGAAGAGGCGCTAATGATCTTACCTGGCGCGAGGGTGACATACAAGAGACAGGTAGAGCCCGAAATATATCAAGGTGAAACAGGTAATTCCTTTGATGGGTTCGGCGCGCCGTATTACATTGGATCTGCCCTCTGCCTCGCACACAAAAGAAGCGCCAGAAGAGAGAGAGAGAGAGAGAGAGAGAGAGTCGTCTGTAAGTGCGGAATATGATGCTCGAGGGTGATAGAATTGGAAAGAGAATGTGAAAAGAGAGGCTGGTATGGAGATAGAATATATTTGTTGAAAATAGTCGAATGATTGAGTGACTGTACTGAGAAGGACAATCTGGGCTTCTATCACTCCTAAGATGAAAATGTTTAACCTAATGTAACGTTGGTATCTGAGATTTCTAAGTGTTGTGATTTTGTTTTGCTCAGTTATTTACTCCATCGGATTTTGGATCTCGTTACGTCATGGTGGAGATGAGTTGGTGTCGATTCTCAATAAAGGGCCAAAATTTTTTGCTGCAAAGTCGATATCAACTTATAGCTTTCTGGATGGTCGATTGATCAAAGTCGATTATGAATCATTGTATCTTTATCAATTGCCCATGTTCAAATCCTGTCTGGGGCAGATGCACTTAAAAACTAAAATTCCCTGTGGGTTTAAATTATTCTCAAGATATAGTGAATTCGACATTAAACATTTTGTGTACATAATATATACTGTATATAGGTATATATATATATATATATATATATATATATATATATATATATTATATATATATGCATATATTTTCATATATATATATATATTGAATATATGTATATATATATATGTGTATGTGTATATATATATACTGCATACATTATATATATGCATATATAAGTATATATTGAATTCGACACTAAAAATTTTGCCTGTATATGTATATTATATATATATATATATATATATATATATATATATATATATATATATATATATATATATATATATATATATATATATATGTATATATATATATAATCGTGTGTGTGTGTGTGTGTATGTGTGCTCCAGCATAACTCTGAAATGCAGTGAGCAATTTCAACCAAACTTGGTATACATATAACTTCTGGAAAAGAATGTGGGGGGTAAGACATCACTAGCACCAAAGGTTACCAAAGAGGGTGGGGTTGAGAAGGTCTTCCCTGAAACAGGGCTGGTTCTGCCCATAGACTTAGTAATCAAATAAACTCTACAGGTTTATCATACCTCATTTCGGTATACACACGACTTACTATGAGGAAAAGAATACTGTGGGGGGTAAGACATCAATGGCACCAAAAGGGGTCGGGGTGGGAAGGGGATGTCATGTAAAAATAACCGAAAATGACAGATAATAAGTGTCTAATCCATAGTTTTTAAGGTTGCTGCGATGAATAGTGACACTTCTAATGCCCTTTAAGTCCAAGTTAAGCCCTGATAGGAAGATAGGATGAGAGGGGGTGAAAAATAAAATGTCAACAGTGACAGATAGTGTGTAATCCATAGTTTTCGAGGTTGCTGAGATGAATAGTGACATTCCTGATGACCTTCAAGTCCAAATTCAGCCCCGATAAGAATTTGGGGGGTGGGGGTCGTGAGACGTGGTGAAATATAAAATGTCGAAACTGTTGGGCAATGTGATTGAAGCAACTATCTTAACAGGAAAGGGAGAGAGTGAGAGGGAAAGGAAAAGGAGAGAATGAAAGGAGAGGAAGTGAGAGAGAGGGTAGAGGGGGTGTTAGGGAGGAGGAATAGAGAGAGAGAGAGAGAGAGAGTAGAGGGGGTGTTAGGGAGGAGAAAAGAGTGAGAGAGAGAGAGAGTGAGAGAGTTTATTGGTTGCCATTCAGAGTTTTCCTGGGCAGTGCCAGGTTGGTCAGCTAGTATATATACATATATGTGTATATATATAAATATATATATACACATATATGTTCATATATTTATATATATATATGTATATATTGAATTCGACATTAAACATTTTTCATATATATATATATATATATATATATATATATATATAAATAGATAATATATATATATATATATATATATATATATATATATATATATATATATATATATATATATATATATATATATATATATATATATATATATATATATATATATATATGTGTGTGTTACATCAGCAGTGTAAACATTATCCTCACCCTGTGCGACCGTAGAAGAGAAAATCGCAATAATCCATCGTTTTTGCCGAATAAATATCCCAGAGGCATTTATAAGCTTTACTGAAGCACATAATCAATGTTAATGACCTCTCGGATACAACTCCTTTGTGTGCTGGGCAATCAATGTTTTATGAAGACCGTATTCAGAGGCAGAATACGTATAAATCTAGCAAATCTGGAAACGTGACATTTCATTTTACAAGATTCGTTATCTGGTATCTCATCATTGATTCATTCGTCCACTTTTCATCTGAGGACCCCGTAAGGGGGTAGTGCCGACAGTGCACCAGCCCCTAGGTGCAATCCCTTTTATTCCTTTTACTTTACCTACATTCATATTATCTTTCTTCCATCTTGCTATCCACCCTCTCCTAATAATTATTTGATAGTGCAACTGCGAGGTTTTCCTCCTGTTACACCTTTCAGACCTCCTTTTCTCTCAATTTCCCATTCAGCGCTGAATGACCTCAGGTCCCAGTGCTTGGCCTTTGGCCTAAACTCTATAATCCATTCCATTCCATTCATCAGAGGAAAATAATAACTGGAATTGATTTCATCAGTGTTATCAAATGCTTAATGAAGTTAATGTGAACTATATAACCTGATTAATAATCTGTATAACGTGATTATTTTACAACATAGATTTTAGCCTTCCACCTGATTTTGGATGCTCCGTTAATGACATACCCAAGGGGATGTAAAAAAACTCTAACTGAAATTGCTAGTAAATTAAGAGTTAAATAAAAGGAAAGCGATAACATCAAGCATTATTTTTAAGTTTTATATTTGGCTTGTAAATATTTTGGGAGGGAGGAGAAGTTATATAATAGTTTCCAACGAGTCAGTGTAGTCTTCCTGTGATAATCTTTGCTAAATAATGCACTTTAATTTGCCAGTTTTTTTGTGCTTTTGTATTTCTAGAACATTTTTGAAGTGCATATATATAATATTATATATATTTATATATATGTGTGTATATATATACATATATATAGATATATATGCATATATAAATATATTTACACATATATATTTGTATATATATATATACATTCATGCATATATATTTATATATATATACATATATACTGTGTATATATATATATATTATGTTAATATATTAATGTATATATATATATATACATGTATATATATATATATATATATATATATATATATATATATATATATATATATATATATATATATATATATATATGAAGCACTTTTAAAAATGTTCGAGTAATACAAAAGCACAATATATATATATATATATATATATATATATATATATATATATATATATATATATATATATATATATAATATATATATATACAGTATATATATATATATATATGCATACATACACACACATACATACACACGCATACACGCATATACACTGCTACAACGTCACCTCGTAGTCCATGAATGCTTTGACAGCTCGACCATCATTTGGTCTCAAAACGAACTTGGCAGGCACTTCTGAAAGACATTGACCTCCAGACTGGAATATTCTTCTTCCAGGCCATTTTTCATTCCCGATCCAGAAGTGCTCATTCTCCCGTTTCCCTTCAACTTTTGCATGATGAAGTTTGCCTCTGCAACTTCGCTTTTCGAACTTCGACACCTCCGTCGACACGAAGGAGGAGAAGAAGAGTTCTGAAACTTCTTTTGATAACTGGGACTTCTCTTTCGTTGTTGGTCTTGTGTCAGGGAAAACTGACGTGAAGATCTCTCTCGCACTCTCTCTCTTATTTTTATTTTATCCTTTTTTTCTCTGTTCACGTTATCGTAAACAGTTGGGTTTATGTGGCATTTCAGCTTCAGTGAAATAATAATATATACACATTTCTATTTACATACATATTTATTATATATATATATATATATATATATATATATATATATATATATATATATATATATATATATATATATATATATATATATATATATAAATATATAGCATCTATTGTTATATATATCAGAATATATATATATTGATGACCACCAGATGTGCATGCACTAAGTTTGTGTATATTCTTGCTACTTATACTCTTTATAGCATGGAAGGAACGTTATATATATATATGGAGAAATTTGAGCAGAAAATCTGTATATATAAATGATCCTGAAGCAAAGTTCAGGATTGTTGCTAGAGTGGTTCAGACGTTTAAGAGGCAGCAAAAAATACGTTCTGGGAGAACCGCAACCAAGCTGAGCCACTTGTGCAGCTGAGGGGGAAATCGTGACCATCTGTGACCACCAGATGTGTTCATGTCCACTAAGATTTTTAGCATTCTTGCTCACTTCCAGATCTTTTACTTTTGAAAAGCAGTGCTTGGGTCTATGGAACGTTACCTCTCCCAGGCCGAAGTGCACGAATGAGTCTTCCTGTTGACTATGATACAAGGCAATTGTTCAAAGTTGGTCAGCAGAAAATCTGCATCATTTGCGGGAATTGCATTTTGCCAAAAGCCCATTGGCGATAACGTCTCCCAGGTCTGCCACCGTATTCCCAAACAGACCTCCAAAAATCAAAGTCCACAAAGGAAGAAGATTTTGTCAAGAAGTGTTAATGGAGAGGCAGCTGTGATTATGAGCAGGAATGTTTCCATCATGGAAACAGTGTGTAACGAGTGGTGCAGAGGAAATTTTTCAAGACGGCAGACAGTACCAGTATATTTATATACATGTATATATATATATATATATATATATATATATATATAAATATATTTTTCAAAGGCTAGAGGAGCAAAAGCGTTAACAAAATATTTATAGAGTTTTGTATAAATATATATATATATATATATATATATATATATATATATATATATATATATATATATATATATATATATATATATATACATACATACATATAATATACACATATATATATATACATACATATATCTTTATACAAAATACATCATCCATATCTTTCTTTATTCATCGCCACTCGTCAGAGTTTTGTTAACGCTTTTGCTCCCTCGCCTTTGAAAAATATAACCCATCGTTTCCCAGTTTTTAGAAAAATCTTTCCTTGTCCATTCTTTCTGGCGTGATATCTCGAAGAGCTGAAAGCTCTTTCCTCCTGACTCTGACTTTATTCTTCTACAAATTTCCGTTTTGCATGAAAACAAATAAAAAAGTTCTTTGCTGAAGGTATCTCAGTTTTTATCTGGTATCTTGAAGTTATCTTAGTTTTTATAATCTTAAAATTCCTAGCTGAAGTTATCTCAGTTTTTGTCTATTATCTCAAAGTTCCTAGCTGAAGTTGTCTCAATTTTTGTCTACAATCTTGAAGTTCCTAGCTGAAGTTATATAAGTTTTTATCTATTATCTTGAAGTCCCAGCTGGAATTATCTCAATTTTTGTCGTTTATCTTAAAGTTCCTAGCGGAAGTTGTCAGTTTTTATCTATTATCTTAAAGTTCCTAGCTGAAGCTATCTCAGTTTTTGTCAATTGTCTTAAAGTTCCTGGCTGAAATGATCTCAGTTTTTATCTTTTATCTTAACGTTCTTAGCTGAAGTTGTCAGATTTTATCTGTTATCTTGAATTTCCTTGCTGAAGTTATGTCAGTTTTTATCTATTATCTTGAAGTTCCTAGCTGAAGTTATCTCAGCTTTTATCTATTACCTTGAAGTCCCTAGCTGAAGTTATGTCAGCTTTTATTTATTATCTTTAAATTCCTAGCTGAAGCTATCTCAATTTTTATCTATCATCTTAAAGTTCCTGGCTGAAGTTATCTTAGTTTTTATCTTTTATCTTAAAGTTCCTAGCTGAAGTTATGTCAGTTTTTATCTATTATCTTGAAGTTCCTAGCTGAAGTTATCTCAGCTTTTATCTATTACCTTAAAGTCTCTAGCTGAAGTTATCTCAGTTTTTATTTATTATCTTAGAGTCCCCAGCTGAAGTTATCTCAGTTTTCATCTATCATCTTAAAGTCCCAAGCTGAAGCTATCTCAATTTTTATCTATTATCTTAAAGTCTCAAGCTGAAGTTATCTCAATTTTTATCTATTATCTTAAAGTCCCTAGCTGAAGTTATCTCAATTTTTATCTATTACCTTAAAGTCCCTAGCTGAAGTTATCTCAGTTTTTATTTATCTTCAAGTCACTAGCTGAAGTTTTCTCAGTTTTTACCTACTATCTTGAAGTTCTTATCTGAAGTTATCTCAGTTTTTATCTACTGTCTTGAAGTTCATAGCTGAAGTTATCTCAGTTTTTATCAACTGTCTTGAAGTTCTTAGCTGAAGTTATCTCAGTTTTTGTCCATTATCTTGAAGTCCCTAGCTGCAGTTATCATAGTTTTTATCTATTATCTTAAAGTTCCTAATTGAAGTTATGTCAGTTTTTATCTATTATCTTAAAGAAGTGTGTATCTTATCGCTCGCTGTAAAACGAGCTGTATCAAATATTAAAATATGAGGACGGAATCTTAGCAGTACCCAAATTTTCTTATACAGGCTGACATAATTGTGCTCCTTTTTTTTACTGCTAAATCCTGCCGTATAATTTCACAATTTATCTACCCATGATATATGAAATCATCTTGAGTCTAGTGATGTTTAAAGCTCACTCATATCTTCTGGGATCATTAGATAGATTAGTAGGTGTGATCCCTTGAAAGATTATTTAGGAGATTTTCTGTCTGTTGTCCATCTTTTGCAGCTTATATATATTTTGGTTATTTTGGCTTCTCACGCTTTTGTTGGTGGTGGTGTTGGGGGAAGGGGATGGAGGGAGAGAGGGGAGGGAATGGGAGGAGGGCGAGTTGAACCTTCCGTCATATGGAGCATTGGCTCATTTTTAGTCTCCATTATATTTATCATTTATTATCACTTTTCCGTGACAGTATTGTTGACCCTCATAATTGTAAGCTTTTCTAAATCTGTTCTGTCAAAAGTAAAGTGAAAGAAAACAGTTATGACAATGAAATTTCTTTGGCCATATACGAAATTTAATAAAATTATTAATTTTTGTGCCCGGTGTTAGTCTTATAACCAGTACCTTTCCTTCAAATTGAGTTTACTGCATTTCGCTTGCTAATACCGAGTATGTAGAATTTGCAATTTGCCTTCAAAGTAACGTTGCAAACAAGGCAAAATTTGCCCGAAATCATAAGGCTTTATCCCAACCTTTTTCCCTCAGTTTTAGCCAACCTGTTCACGTTTTTCCCAGAGTTTTAAAAACACCACACTTATATACCTCCTCTGGATAAATCTTCAGTTGTGGGAGTTTTTGCCAAACAATTCCATCGCCTCATCTCTTTTTCCTTCTTTTTCCTGCGATTTCTGATTTTCTCTTATTCGGTTCTTAGGTTCCTTTTGCACAAATTTTGCAGGATTCTGACTTTCTTTGGTTCTTTTTGGTTCGACTTTGCTTCCTTGGTTCCTTTTCCATTTTACAGGATTCTGACTTTCTCTTTTTTTGGTTCCTTTTGCACGAATTTTACACGACTTCTGATTTCCTCTTCCTTGGTTCCTTTTGCACGAATTTTACACGACTTCTGATTTCCTCTTCAAATTTTTTACACGACTTCTAATTTCCTCTTTTTGGTTCCTTTGCATGAACGACTTTGATTTTTTCCTTGGTTCCAGGAATTTTCTGATTTCCTCTTTTTGGTTCCTTGTTTCCTTTTGCACGAATTTTGACCCTCTCCCTACCTGGTAACGAGCCCTCGTTGGTCGTTTGTTTGTTTGTCTTTTTCGTACCAGTGCGGGAGAAGACAATGTTTCAGGATTAACACTATAGAAATTTGCAGTTGTCAGTCACTGATTTTTCCAGGTTTATTAAACAGCTACCTACTATAATTCCGATTTCAGCAAAGATGGCTTTTCATTAGATTTAGCGGGGCAGTTATTTTATTAATAAAGAAAGAAAAAGTAAAACCCAGTCACGTTCAGTATCACTTCAGATTTCGACCGACAAACTTTATCTCGTTATATTTTTTGTGTCATGCGCATTTGAACTTTAAAAATGAGCCAGATCGGCTTTGACGAAGACTCAGGCACGGGACAAAATAAAGATGTTTTCCCAAAAGTTTGCATCGTCATGAGAAAAAAAATGAGTCCTTACACTTTTCTCATACAGTTTATAAATGTAAATTTTTTTTTACAGGAGACAGATCTTCCAGCTGTTTTTAATCTTTCCCTCCTACGTTTCTTTTTTTTCTTTTTTTATTCCAGCGTGTAGTCGCTTATACTTTCAGGTAGATTAAATTAATATTATTTGACAAAGTTAGTTAGATTTGTCACCAATAATTCAACAGAGGTGAGCCAGTGCAAGGTTTGTCTCATATATTTTTTAGCCCAAAGTTTAATTTTTATTATTTTTTTGCCCAAAGTTTGATTTTTATTATTTTTTAGCCCAAAGTTTAATTTTTATTACTTTAACAACACAGAATTCGACATTTTTCTTTTGTTCCCATCTATAAAATGCTAAGAATCCTTGAAACTTTCTTTCATGCAATTAGATAACATACCATCCGTGTATGTGACTTAATTCTATATCCTTTATTGTGCACGATACATTCAATACAGGATACATTAGATACGGGATACATTCAGTTCAAGATACGTTCAATACTGGTGTCACTCAGTACAAGGTACATTCAATACAGGATACATTAAATAATGGATATATTCAATACAGGGTACCTTAAATACTGGATACATTCGATACAGGATACCTTAAGTACTGGATGCATTCAACACAGGATACATTCGGTACTGGATACATTCAACACAGGATACTTTCAGTACTGGATACATTCAGCACAGGATACATTCAGTACAAGATACATTCAGCACAGGATACATTCAGTACAAAATACATCCAATCCAGGATAATTCATCACAGGATACATTCAATACAAGATACATCCAGTCCAGGATATATTCAATACTGGATATATTCAATACAGGATACATTAAATACTGGATACATTTAATAAAGAATACATTAAATACTGGATACATTCAGTACAGGATACATTAAATTCCGGATTCATTTAATACAAGATATATTCAGTACCAGATACATTCAATATAGGGTACGTTAAATACTGGATACATTCAGTACAGGATACATTGAATACTGGATGCATTCAGTACAGGATACATTCAGTACTGGATACGTTCAATACAGGATACATTCAGTGCTTGTTCTCTGGATCTTATATCTTGCTGTCCAACCACTCGAACTCCACTGCTTTTAAAATAAGCCATGAATGCTCGAAAGTGCGCCAGACGTTGGCCTCCTGGCCAAATAATTCTCTCTCCTCTCTCTCTCTCTCTCTCTCTCTCTCTCTCTCTCTCTCTCTCTCTCTCTCTCTCTCTCTCTCTGTAAAAAAAAAAACTTTTCGCGTCTCCTTGATTGGTGGCACCGTGACGTCACCTCACGGGAACGACCGGAATCCATACATTCCCGAAATAATTCCCAGGATTCCCAGACATTCTCCTCCCCTCTGGCGACTTCTTCTTCTTCTTCTTCTGATCAAGGGGAAAAAAGTTTGGAAGTATTTCTGTTCCGGCTGCTCTGATCTCATGAAAATGATCAGCCGCCGCTCGGTTAAAGGGAATTGGGCACTGGGGAGTTTTGGTCTTGAATTCCTCTGGATGAATTTCACAATCCCATAATTCCACACTGATTAAACGTTGTTTGCTAGACTGTGAATTCCGCCTCTCTATTTCACTATTGTAGTATTGGTGATTGCCTTCTGCTGTTAGGGTTTTTTCTTTGCAATGAGAACCTCAAAAGTTCAAGTGAAGATGAAACACATTTCTCCTTGTGCTTTTAAAATGTTATTAACATTTTTTTTATTTATTCATTCCTAATTTATCTTTTTTTCTAATAACTGCTCTTTTATTTCAGTTTTTCCTACTATCTTCGGTAGCTTCTTTCAAATGAACTCCATATTCTTTGGAAGCTTGAATTTGATCTTCAGAAGTTCAAGCAAAGATGCAGTGCATTACTACTATAAAAAGTTCCTCTTGTACTTTTAGAAATTTATTAACAATTAACATTTTTATCTATTTATCAATTTCTTATTTTATCTTTGTTTTCTATTAACTGATCTCTTATTCTATTTTTCCTCCTATCTTCTGTAATTTCTTTCAAATGGACACTATATTCTTTCGAAGCTCGATTTTCAAGTCAGTGGCCCATGTGGTAGGCTTGTTCCATATGAATAGGGGTTATCTTCTGAATAATAATAATAATAATAATAATAATAATAATAATAATAATAATAATAATAATAATAATAATAATAATAATCTCGCAAATTTTATGTAGGCTTCTGAAACAGGCAAAGGGATCCGGCACTTTCTCTCAGGGTCACGGAAGACCTATAAAACTCACCTTTTAGTTGCCCAAAGTTTTCCTATTACCGCACTTCCTAATAATTAAATGCTCTCTCTCTCTCTCTCTCTCTCTCTCTCTCTCTCTCTCTCTCTCTCTCTCTCTCTCTCTCTCTCTCTCTCTCTCTCTCGTTTACAGTTCATTTATCCTTCCTTTTCACAGAGACTTACAGCTGGAATATAATTTAAAGATTCATTTGCATTTTAAATTGAAAACTTTCAGTTTGTATTGCGTCGGGTTCACGGATCGTTTGCCTTTATGCCATTCGCTGATCGTCTACCTTTTTGGCACTCACTGATCGTCTCCCTCATTGGCACTTACGGACTGTCTGCCCTTTGGGCAATTACAGATAATCTGCCTTTTTGGCACGTCGTCTGCTTTTTTGGCACTCACGGATCATCTGGCCTTTTGGCACTCACGGATCGTCTGTCTATTTGTCACTTACGGATCGTCTACCATTTTGGCACACACCCATTGTCTGCCTTTTTGGCACTTATGGGTCGTCTGCCTTTTTTGGCAATCACAGATTGTCTTCCTTTTTTTGGCTCTTACGGATCGTCTTCCTTTTTAGCATTCACGGATCGTCTGCCTTTGGCACTCATGGATTGTTTGCCTTTTTTTCCACTTACGGATTGCCTGCGTTTTTTTTTTTGGTACACGGATCGTTTGCCTTTTTTTGGCACTTACGGATCGTCTGCCCTTTTGGCACTCAGGGAATATCTGCCTTTTTTGGCACTTACGGATTGTCTGCCTTTTTGACACTCACGGATCGTCTGCATTTTTGGTACCCCCGGATCGTTCCTCAGGCTCACAGTGACGTCACCAAAAAAACTTTCGTCGTGATTCTAAACATTTTTTATGGTGGTTCTTTCAGTAAAAGTCTGATTACCTCTGTCCTCTTGTTTACATTTTTACAAATTCATTTTTTATTCAATCTCGTATCAGTCTGTTGAATTGGTTATTAATTTAGCAAAGTTTATTATCTCCTTCTTTCTTTATTATTAAGTATTTGTTGCGATTTATTCTTCTCTTTATCTGCTGCTTTGTTTCTTTGTTTCTTAGCAGGATAATGTTAAAAGTGGCTTGTTGATTTTTATGAACAGAGGGCTGTTGTAGGCTGATGTCCCATTGTTGTAAACTGACTCAGGGCTGTTTTAGGCTGATGTCAAATTGCTGTAGACTGACTCAGGGCTTTTTGAGGCTGTTGCCACATTGCTGTAGACTTGACTCAGGGCTGTTGTAGACAATGAAACGTAACTAAGTTATTGAACTTGTAGCTCCGGTGTGAAATGTTATCCCTGAGGGTGTTGTGCAACTTTGAACTTCGAAAGTTCAAGTGAGGATGATATCCATTACTACCCTCAAACAATTTACGTTGTATTTTAATCATTCATTTCTATTTTTGTCTGTTTATTTATTTATTTGCTGATTTATCTTTTTTTTTTTATAATAACCGAGCTCATCTGTCTGTTTTTCTCATTATCTTCTGTAACTTCTTTCAAATGAACATTATATTCTTTGGAAGCTTGAATTTCAAGTCAGTGGCCCCTGTGGTAGGCTTGCTCCATATGAATAGGGGTTACCCTCTGAATAATAATAATAATAATAATAATAATAATAATAATAATAATAATTCAAGACAGATCCGTTGTAACCTTTCGGAGAAGTACGGTAAAAACTTGCATCGTAAAAGAACTCCACTTTCTTGAAAAGATGGAGAAAGGGACCACTTTCTTAAAAGAAAGAAGAAGAAAGTTACCTTTTTGCTTCCATAGATGGAAAGTAGGAGGAGAAAGGACTGCCTTCTTAAAAGAAAGGAGAAGGAGAAAGAGACCTATCTGCTTCCATAGATGGGAAGGAGAAGGAGGGGACCACTTTCTTAAAAGAAAGGAGGAGAAAGGGACCACTTTCTTTAAAAGAAAGGAGGAGAAAGGGACCACTTTCTTAAAAGAAAGGAGGAGAAAGGGACCACTCTCTTAAAAGAAAGGAGGAGGATAAAGGGACCTTTTTGCTTCCATATATGGGAAGCAGAAAAAGAAAGGGACCACTCTCTTAAAAAGAAAAGAGAAAGGGACCATTTTCTTAAAAGAAAGGAAGAGAAAGGACCTATCCGCTTCCGTCGATGAAAAGGAGAAAGAGAAAGGGGCCACTTTCTTAAAAGAAAGAAGGAGCAAGGGACCACCTTCTTAAAAGAAAAGAGAAGGGGAAAGGGATCACTATTTTAAAAGAAAAGAGAATGAGAAAGGGACCCCTTTCTTACAAGAAAGGAGGGGAAGAAAGGGACCGATCTGGCTTCCATAGATGGCGTTGGTAAAAGCAGGGAGAGATCCGCGGCATTGGATCGATAACCTTGGATCCAACGCCAGGTAGAGACGACTCAGCAAACTTCTCTTGACTTTCGGAGGAAATAATGATGAGTAAGGATACCACCTCTCTCTCTCTCTCTCTCTCTCTCTCTCTCTCTGGAAGTCTAGAGTACCTGGACGGTATCTCTATGGCCTCTTCAACCACAATGGGAAGGGTCGAGGGCTGGACCATGTAATGAAATATCAATGGGATCTATATTTCTCTCTCTCTCTCTCTCTCTCTTTCTCACTCTCTCTTTTTCTCTAGGTAGGAAAACAAGAGGGCCGGTATACTTAACTTTTTTCCTTGTATAAAGGCAATAAAATGTTTAAGTTGCAGTTATATACATAAACGCATATATATATATACATATATATATATATATATATATATATATATATATATATATATATATATATATATATATATATATATATATATATATATATATAAGCATTAAGCTACAAACGTCCTTTAATATCAATTCACTCTACCTCAGGAATAATATATTTTCATATATGTTACCCGAAGGGGAATTTTTTAGTTGATAATAAGTTCGTCGTCTCGGCCGTGTGGTTAAAATTCGCGTCACTGTAGTCTTGAGTTCTTGTCTTCCGTGGTTCGAGCCCACGAGACGACGAACTTATTATCAACTACAAAATTCCCCTTCGGGTAACATGCATGAAAATATATTATTCCCGAGGTAGAGTGAATTATTATATTAAAGGACGAATCACGATTTGATAAAAATTCATTCATTATATGAATCACGATGATGTGATAAAATTCATTCATTATATATATATATATATATATATATATATATATATATATATATATATATATATATATATATATATATATATATATATATACATATACACATACATACATATCCCATAAGGGGGTAGTGCCATCACTGCGCCTCATGCAGTGCACTGTAGGCATCACTTAAGGTTCTTTGCAGCGTCCCTTCGGCTCCTAGCTGCAACCCCCTTTTGCTGTACCTCCGTTCATATTCTGTTTCTTCCATCTTACTTCCACCTTCTTCTAACAGTTTTCCTCCTGTTACACCTTTCAGACCTTTTTACTGTCAGTATCCTTTTCAGCACTGAATGACCTCATAGGTCCCAGCGCTTGGCCTCTAATCTAAATTGTATAATCTGTTCTATTCTACACACACACACACACACACACGCACGCACGCACGCACGCACGCACGCACGCACGCACGCACGCACGCACGCACGCACGCACGCACGCACGCACACACATATATATATATATATATATATTTATATATATATATATATATATATATATATATATATATATATATATATATATATATACAGGGTGTCCATAAAGTCTCTTTACAGTTTAATAGATATATTACAAAAGCAAATGAACAGACAAATATGTGGAAATTATTATAAAATAAGGAGTAGATATAGAAGTTTTTTTTGCCTCATTTAATACACATCGATTTCTTGACATGTTCGCTGTAGCATAGCCTCATCAATTGTGGCAATGGCATCAGCGATCTTTTGCTGAGATCAGTGATGTCCCATATCTTTGTTTGATACACGATATTTTTAACATAACCCCAAAGAAAGAAGACCAGGGGAGTGATATCTGGTGAATGAGGTGGCCAGGGAATTGTGTCATCCCTTCCAATCCACCAGCCTGGAAATGTTTGATTTAGGAACCAATGAACATCCAGTCCCCAATGTGGTGGTGCACCATCTTGCTGGAAAATTTTGGTTGGCTGAAGGCCATCTAGTTGTGGTGCCACATATTCAGTCAACAGGTCAAGGTAAACATCTGCAGTAACTGATGTCTCGTTGAAGAAAAATGGAACAATGATTTGATTGCACATGATCCCCACACCACAAATTCACCTGTGGACTATCTCGGTGAAGTTCCCTAGTCATATGGTGATGTTCTGATCCCCAGATTCTCACATTGTGTGTGTTCAGTTCCCCTGAAACATGAAAGTTTGTCTCATCACTAAAACAAACTCAGTTGAGGAATGTTTCATCCTCAGAAATTCGTTCCAGCATGTGAACCGCAAACTCTTTGCGTCTTGGTTTATCATTTGACTAGAGTGCCTGAATGAGTTGCATTTTGTAAGCGTACAATCGCAAGCTCTTGTGTAGGACTTTGTGCACTGTAGAATGTGATAACTGTAAGTGCCTGGCAGCATTACAGATGGACTTTGTAGGGGAACGATCAGAGACTTGTCTAACACGATCGATGTTTTCCTCAGATGTTCTTGATCGTCCACTCGTCCCTTTATCCAACACTGTCCCTGTCTCCATAAATTTCTTGTGCCATGCACTAATTGACGGACATGGCGGTGGATCTCTTCCATACCTAGTTCTGTAGTTTCGCTGAGTCTGCATCCAATTTTGTTTCAATAAACCATGGCACACATTGTGCCTTTTCTTGAGACGTAGCCATTTTTAAGGGTTCATTTAACAGTACCTCTTTCATGAACAGGGTACCTGAAATACACAAATGCTATGTAATTAAAAGCTTTGATAACTGCTGAGTACATAAAACACATCTGATTAAGATATCTCATCAGTGGCTTTTTAATATACTTTTTAAATTGTAAGGAGACATTATGAACACATATATATATATATATATATATATATATATATATATATATATATATATATATATATATATATATAAAATTTTTATCACACCGTGATTTATATACAATCATGAAGCTACAAATGTCGCTTAATATCAAATTCACGCTACTCTATATCTATATCTATATATATATATATATAT
>NC_089745.1:38042989-38047989 GCF_040412425.1 Macrobrachium rosenbergii
TTTCGTCCAGGTCTGAAATATGTTATAGGAAAATTCAGTTTCGTCCAGTTCTGAAAAATTGTAGAAAAGTTCAGTTTCACCCAGTTTTGAAATTTAGGAAAGTTCAGTTTCGTCCAGGTCTGAAATATGTTATAGGAAAGATCAGTTTCGTCCAGTTCTGAAATATACTATAGAAAAGTTAAGTTTCATCCAGTTCTGAAATAAAGGAAAGTTCAGTTTCGCCCAGGTCTTAAATATGCTAGAGGAAAGTTCAGTTTCGTCCAGTTCTGATATACGTTATAGGAAAGTTCAGTTTCGTCCAGTTCTGAAATATAGGAAAGTTCAATTTCGTACAGTTCTGAAATATAGGAAAATTCAGTTTCTTGCAGGTCTGAAATATATCATAGAAAAGTTCAGTTTCGTCCAGTTCTGAAATATGTTATAAGAAATTTCAGTTTCGTTCAGTTCTGAAATATATTATAGAAAAGTTCAGTTTCGTCCAGTTCTGAAATAAAGGAAAGTTCAGTTTCGTCCAGGTCTTAAATATGTTATAGGAATGCTCAGTTTCGTCCAGTTCTGAAATATAGGAAAGTTCAGTTTCGTCCAGTTCTGAAATATAGGAAAATTCAGTTTTACTCAGAGTTCAGTTTCGTACAGTTCTGAAATATAGGTAAGTTCAGTTTCGTCCAGTTCTGAAATATGTTATAGGAAAGTTTAGTTTCGTCGAGTTCTGAAATATAGAAAAGCTCAATTTCGTCCATTTCTGAAATATGTTATAGGAAAGTTAATTTCGTCCAGTTCTAAAGTATATTTTAGAAAAGTTCAGTTTCGTTCAGTATTGAAATGTAGGAAAATTCGGTTTCGTCCAGTTCTGAAATACATCACAGAAAAGTTCAGTTTCGTCCATTTATGAAATATGTTATAAGAAATTTCAGTTTCGTCAAGTTCTGAAATATATTAATAGAAAGTTCGGTTTCATTAAAAGCTCATTTCCGTCCAGTTTGAAATATAGGAGAGTTCAGTTTCCTCCAGTTCTGAAATATAGGAAAGTTCAGTTTCGTCCAGTTCTGAAATATATCATAGGATAGTTCAGTTTCGTCCTGTTCTGAAATATAGGTAAGTTCATTTTCATTCGAAGCTTATTGTCGTCCAGTTCTGAAATATATCATATGAAAATTCAGTTTCGTCAAGTTCTGAAATGTGTTATAGGAAATTTCAGTTTCGTCCAGTTCTGAAATATAGGGAAGTTCAGTTTCCTCCAGTTCTGAAATGTAGGAGTACTATGGGAAAGTTCAGTTTCGTCCAGTTCTGAAATATAGGGAAGTTCAGTTTCCTCCAGTTCTGAAATGTACGAGTATTATGGGAAAGTTCAGTTTCGTCCAGTTCTGAAATATAACAAAGCTAAGTTTCGTCTAGTTCTGAAACATACTATTCTTGGTGACTTATTTTTATGTTTCAAACGTAGCTGGCAAGTTCAGTGTACCAAATATAACTGGGAAAGGTGTGTTTTTCCTTGTTTTTATTTTTTTAATTTGACGTATTTGTCACTCCTAAAAACCTATATTTCTTTATTATACTATTTAAGTTTTTAATTTTCATCTAGTCCCTTTCTGAGAGAATTATATTCTTGGTACCTCTCAGTTTGACATTTTTTAACTTTTTGTAATAAAACTGACGTCATTTTACTTCTGTTAATTTGAAAGTGTTTGATTTTTTTGCTACTCTTTAAGTAAGTTTTGCGTTCGTTTGTGCTTTAGAAGTTTTAAGTTTATATATATATATATATATATATATATATATATATATATATATATATATATATATATTAATGGAAATAGATGCACTTACACATAATGTTTATAATGGTAAGAGAGAGAGAGAGAGAGAGGAGAGAGAGAGAGAGAGAGAGAGAGAGAGAGAGAATGGAACGATCTTACCCAGCGTTGCGCTTTGCATCCTCAATAATAATAATAATAATGAATGACTATTTGCATATCATCTTACATTGTAACTTCTCAATATATTATAAATAAATACCATCAAAATTCTGTATATTAAGAAAGACGTTGATTAAAATAGACAGTTCTTCAGTAATTTATGTTAATCTCTTTTTCTGTATGAGAAAAATTGACAGTGATCAACACCCGTTTCAGTCTTTATCCCCGACATCTCAGCCACTTACTGGCGTCTTTCCACAAGCGATAGAATGGGTTCTGTTATCTGTGCCATCAAACAACAGCAGTTTTTTCCAGATAGAGACAGTTTTCAGAAGCCGTTTTCCCAGATAGAGGCAGATTGTAGAAGCAGTTTTTCCCAGATAGAGGCAATTTTTAGAGGTAGTTTGTCCCCAGATAGAAGCAGTTTTTAGAGGCAATTTTTCCTAGACATAAGCGGCTTTTAGGGGGAGCTTTACCCAGATAGAAGCAGTTTTTCCTAGATAGAGACAGTTTTCTGAGGCAGCTTTTCACAGATAGCTGCAGTTTTACAAAGAAGTTTTGACCAGATAGAGGCAGTTTTCAGAAGCAGTTTTCCCATAGTCATAGGCAGTTTTTGGAGGCCCTTTTTTCCCTGGTGGAGGCAGGTTTTAGAGTTATTTTTCCCCTGATAGAGGCAGATTTGGGAGGCAGTTTTTTCCCACATATTAAGGCAGTTTTTCCCTGATAGAGACAGTTTTTAGAGGCAGTGTTCAGGGGCAGTGTATCACAGATAGAAGCAGTTTTAAGAGGAAGTTTTGTCCAGATAGAAGCAGTTTTTAGAGAGTTTTTCCAGATAAATGGGGTTTTCAGAGGGAGTTTTTCCCATATAGAGGCAGTTGTTCGAGGGAGATTATTAATATTCTGAAGTTTGTGCCTTCAGTTTTAAGGGATCATGATTAAGTATTCTTACCATGTATTTTTTCCTCTCTCTCTCTCTCTCTCTCTCTCTCTCTCTCTCTCTCTCTCTCTCTCTCTCTCTCTCTACAAAGTAAAACGTTGGGAATATAGAACATATTGTCTATTCTGTATAAAAAGACTTCAAAGATATAATCAGGTAATACATGCCTTCCCCCCCACCCCCACCCCTCAAGAGAGGTAATGCATGCCTACACCCCTCCCCCCAAGAGAGGTAATACTTGTCTACCCGCTCCCCCGAGAGGTAATACTTGCCTGTCTCCTCCCCCCAAGAGAGGTAATACTTGCGTACCTCCTCCCCCCAAGAGAGGTGATACTTGCCCGCTCCCCTCACCCTAAGAAAGGTAATACTTGCCTACCCCCTCACCCGAGAGAGTTAATACTTGTCTGTTCCCCCCCTCCCCAAGAGAGGTAATACTTGCCTACCCCACCTCTTCTTTAGTAGAGGTAAAACTTGTCTATCCCCCTCTTCCCCAAGAGAGGTAATACTTCCCACCCACCTACCCCGGAGATAGGCAATACTTGCCTAACCCCTTTCCCACAAGAGGTTGTACTTCCCGCCCACCCACCCCTCACTCCCATGAAAGGTAATGCTTACTTTCTCCTCCCACCCAACCCCCAAGAGAGGTAATACTTCCCCTTCCACCACCCATATCCCATAAGAGAGATAATACTTCCCCTACCCCACTTTACCCATCCCACCCCTCAAAGAGCTTTATGTTCCTACACACCGAGTCAATACCTGGACGGTAATTGAGTCTTAGAACCAAGACACAAACAGGTTCCCAGAACAGTCTTGTTACAACGGCTGTCGTAAATCCTCTTCGCACGGGCGCGTGTTGTTGGCGAAGGTCTCTCTTTCTAGAATGTAAGGTGATCTGTAACCGTCAAGTCTTATTAGTCTTTTTTTCACCCGTTAAGTCTTAGCCTTTTTTCACCTGTTAAGTCTCACTCTTCTTTCACTCATTAAGTTTTAGCCTTTTTCCACCTGTTAAGTCTCACCTTTCTTTCACTCATTAAAGCCTTAGCCTTTTTCCACCTATTTGACCCTACCCTTTTTTCACCCGTTAAGTCTTAGTGTCTTTTTCTAATGAAGTCTTAGCCTTTTTTTCACCCATAAAATCTTAGCCTTTTTCTCACCGATGCAATCTTAGCCCTTTTTCACCCTGTTTAGTCTTAGACAGTATCACCCATCAAGTCTTAGCCCTTTTCACCTGTTAAGTCTTAGCCTTTTATTTTACCCGTTAAGTCTTAGCCTTTTTTCACCCGTTAAGTCTTTGTCTTTTTCACCCATGAAGCCTTAGCTTTTTCACCTGTTGAGTCTTAGCCTTTTTTCACACGGTAAGTCTTAGCCTTTTTTCACCCGTTAAGTCTTTGCCTTTTTCCACCTGTATGTCTTAGACTCTTTTCACCCGTCAAGTCTTAGCCTTTTTCCATCTATTAAGTCTTAGCCTTGTTTCACCCGTTAAGTCTTAGCCTTTTTTTTTTACCGTACTGTCAAGTCTTCGCCTTTTTTCATCCATTTAAGTCTTAGCTTCCTTTCACCCATTAAATCTTAGTCATTTTTCACCAGTTGAGTCAGCCTTTTTTTCAACCATTAAGGCTTTGCACTTTTTCCACCCATTAAATCTTAGCCTTTCTTCACCTGTTAAATCTTAACACTTTTTTTCACCCATCTAGTCTTAGCCTTCATTCACCCATTAAATCTTAGCCTTTTTTTCACCTGTCTAGTCTTAGCCTTCTTTCACCCATTAAGTCTTAGGCCTTTTTCACCCAATAAATCTTAGCCATTTTTTACCCATTAAGTCTTAGCCCTTTTATTCCACCTATTGAGTCGTAGCCTTTTTTCCACCCTTAAGTCTTAGCCTTTTTTCCAACTGTTAAGTCTTAGCTTTTTTCACCCATGAAGTCTTGGCCTATTTTTTCACGCATTAAATCTTAGCCTTATTTCCACCTGTTAAGTCTTAGCCTAGCCTTTTTTGCACCTGTAAAGTCTTATCCTTTTTTCACCCATTTTTGTCTTTGAAATCTTTGTATCTCGACTCTTCCGAGGCATGAAATCTTAGGACGGTAAACTTTGCAATGCCAAAATAGATTTTCGATGTGGCCCAGAAGAGGTACAAATTAGGG
>NC_089745.1:38050489-38067989 GCF_040412425.1 Macrobrachium rosenbergii
TTCTAGGCTGTTTGTGATGGTATCCTTAAAATGCCCAAGTACGGGAATGAATGGGAAATGGGCATAGAGAGTACAGTGTATGCGTATGTTTGTGCAGGGAGTTCAACGTGTTACTGATGATCCTTACATTTTGGCCGGATATTTCTTGAGCTGTCTCCATGATATTCAGGATGTATATCAATTATTATTATTAATATTCTTATTCAGAAGATGAACCCTTTTCATATGGAACAAGCCCATCACGGGAGCCATTGACTTGAAATTCAAGCTTCCAAAGAATGTTACGGTTATTCATTCGAAAGTTGTACAATACGTACAATAACTTTCAGTTCCAAAATTGAGTAAAGAAGTTTTCCATTTTGGAAAACTTCCTTGACCCACACTAATCCTGATTTTTCTCACTAACCTAAAATTAGATTCTTTGGTGCACTTAAGTATGAAATCTCATGCTTTTGTGTGATGGGAGAGCTGCAAAGAAAATAAATGGGCAAGGAAAAAACAAAGAGCCACGGAGAATGAGGTTTAACCGTCTTCAGTGTCCCTATTTGCTGTCCAGCCTCTCCAACTGTTATTTCTTAGTCCAGCTGCAGAGCTTCCTCCCAGTTCCACCTCAAGAACTTTGCACTTTTTCTTTCATTATTTTCTGGATCTCTTTATCTTGCTGTCCAACCTCTCCAGCTCCGTCTTTTCACTGGCTTGGCCACGGAATAGCCGAAAGTGGCCCAGGGCTTGTCTTGGCAGCCAGCATTTCATAAACCATAAATCATAATTTGCATATTACGAAACACTTTCAGGAGACTTGTTTAAATATTTTTTCTAAGTAGTTCTCGCAACACTTAGAAATACATTAATTACAGATTATTATAAACATTTGTCATTATAAACTTGCAACACGTTTGTTTACCATAAGTTTGTTCTTATAAATGTTAGTTGTTATAGACGTTTCTTTTTCGTAAAAGTTTTTTATTATAAACTTTGTTATTACAGTCATTTGTTGTCATAAACGTTGTTTATCATAAACGTTTATTATTTCAAAAGTTTGTTATCATAAATGTTGGTATCATAAAATTTGTTATCATAAACGTTTGTTTATCATATAAATTTGTTTGTTCTTACATACATTTGTTATAAACGTTTTTATTATAGAATTTGTTATTATAAACGTTTATTATTATAAATGTTTATCATAAACGGTTGCTATTATAAAAGTTTGTTTATCATAAACGGTTGTCATCATCAAAGTTTAATATTATAAACGTTTATTCTTATAGGCGTTTGTTATTATAAACGTTTGCTATCATAAACGTTATCATAAATGTTTGTTTATCATAATAGTGTGTTATTTGCTGTCATAAAAGACGTTTGTTTATCATAAAAGTTTTTTTGTCATAAACGTTTGATGGCCATTGACCAGCGCTCGTGAGTTGCTGTGTATGACGAATGTTTGTGATTTACGGTAAATACAAACGTTTCTTCTCTTGAGCGTTTTAGGAACACCTCTGCTGTACCCATGAAAAAGAATCTCCCTCTCTGATTCTGATTGATTTGTAATAAACGAATGTCTTTCTCTGCCAGTGTATGCACTCGTTTCCATGGCAACCGGGAGATAAACAAAATGGATCTTTATTGCTCAGACAAAAGACGTTTTTAAAATGGATAACTCTATCGCAGTTTATTTCTTTATGTGGTGCATCGTGAATGCATTTGTGAGTGGTATGTAGTACTCACTCAAACATATATATATATATATATATATATATATATATATATATATATATATATATATATGACTATTTATCACATCACCGTGATTCATATACAATGTGTGTACAAACCTGTTTAATATCAATTCACTCTGCGTGAGTATTTATATTTTACAGAGTTAGAGAGAGAAAAATTTTTAGTTGATATAAGTCCACCGTCGTGGGATATAACCAGCGACGGACGAGGAATCAGGACTACAGTGACACACTAATATATCGGCCGGATATATAGCGACGGATAGGAATATAGTGACACACCAACCAGTCGGCCGACTGGTTGTGTGTGTCACTGTAGTGATTAATCGTCCGTCGCTGGTTCAATATATATATGGATATATTATCAACTAAAAGTTCAACCTATTAGTAAATCTAACACTGAACTAATAGAGATATTTTGTTTTACTTTGATTACAAACTGATATATATATATAGTATACACTCTCCAGATATAATATATATAGGATTAGTTATAAAGATTATATGAATGATAATTTATATATTACAATAACTTTATAGTTATATATGTGTGTGTGTGTGAGTAAAGAAGTATTTATATATGTAGAGAGAGAGAGAAAAAATGTTTATATATATATATATATATATATATATATCTTTTCTCATATAACCTAAAATTATATATATATTATATATATATATATGAAATATCATGATATGTGTGTGTATGGTTGAGTAATTGCAATAGAAAATAAATGGGCTCTTAACTTCTCAATTCTTGACGCTTTTTGGATACCCTTATCGCTAAAAAGCCATAGATCCAAATGCACGAAACCGGAAGTAATTCTGATATCCGATGGTAGGATTCGAACGCACATCCATAGTATCAGAACGAAGTCACGTTGCCGTGGTCAGGTCGGCAACGTAACCTCGTTCTGATTCTCTGGATACAGGTTCGAACCCTGCTACCAGACTTATCAGAATTACTTCATAGTTCTTGTATTAGGATCTGAGGCTTTGTAGTGACAAGAGTATCCAAATATTGTGAAGAATTCGAGAAGTTGAGAGGTCATTGTGGCTATCATAGTTACATACGTATGTGTGCAAGTGTGTCTGTTTATATGTGTGTGTATGCGTACTCACCCCTCAATTCTCCTTATATCACATACAAAATGTAAACACTACATAAACACTAAGTAAACAGTCTATCTCTCTACAGCTTAAACATTCTCTCTTTCACTCGAGTGAAAAAAAACCTCACTGAAAGAGGTTTCTTCACAAACGACCAAAAAAAGGAAAAAATAAAAAGAAAGTCACTAACCGCCTCTCAAAAATTGATAGATCGAAGTTTCAATCTCCCAATCTGCCTGCTCTTCGGAAGCAATAACTCGAACTGAGGAGAGATTTAGAAGTGATTTTAAAGTGATTTAGAAGTGATTTCCAAGGGAAAATTGCTTACTGTAATGGGGAGGAGATCCGCCAGGTTTTTTTATTTGTTTATTTTTTATTATAAAACATAGCAGAAAATTGTGGAAAAGTGTGTGGAGGTACTTCTGGGTTACCTAAACTGATTTTTAAAAATTTTTACGGTAAGGACTATTGTGTCTTATATGTATTTATGTGTATATGCATACACGTACGCGCACACACACATATATATACACACACACATATGATAGAAGTAATAAACACACCATCACGCGTGGAACGGAAAACGGAAATACTACCTGGCCTGTCCAGGTCAAAGCCTCAGGTACGGTGGCACTTATAGGTTCCAACTTCTTTCGTGACTTGCGTGGTTCATTGGTGGCGCCCTTGCCTTCCAATTGAAAGACTTGGGTTCGATCAAGATGTGAGTCAAATATATATAATATATATATATATATATATATATATATATATATATATATAAATATATATGATATATATATATATATATATATATATATATATAAATATATAATATATATATATATATATATACACGAATACATTAATTATGATACCACTGTCATTCAAGACACCCAGGACCAAACTACCCAAAGTTGTTCGCAAAAACACTCCGTCAAAGCATCTCGAAAACAATAAAGAATATGGCTAGTCTAATCAGCTGACCATATTCTCAACAAACGAAATCTCCTTTTAAGTATAAAGAGAAACCTCCGAAAATTTCCCCGATCTTCTCCAGAGTCGATACCTTACGTTCTCACACCCGTGCAGTGGTTGCAATGGCAACCGGTTGAGATCGCGAAATGAGTCTTGTAATTCTGGGATTTTTTTCCCTGGCGCTGGGATGCTGGTGGGGTTCTTTCTCTCCTGAAAAGAAGGACTTTGACCCGAGGGGTAGAAGAAATGATAGATGTTGTTGCTTTCTGTGATAAGAGTGATAATATATGTGTGTGTGTGGGTTTATATATATATATATATATATATATATATATATATATATATATATATATATATATATATATATATATATATATATATATATGTATATATATATATTTAGTATATATATATATATATATATATATATATATATATATATATATATATATATGTGTGTGTGTGTGTGTGTGTGTGTGTGTGTGTGTGTGTAAATAAACACATATATGTATATATATATATAATATATATATATTATATATATATATATATATATATATATATATATATATATATATATATATATGTGATATCATGATAATGATCTAAACTAAACAGAGCTTCACTGATTGAGAAAATATCATTATCAAACTTTTGCTGTTAACAAAATTTCAGGATACGCCGTTAGCAAGAACGCGGAACTACTTCCTAACTTTGCCGAGATTGCTATTTTGGTAAATTTGGTTGGCTTCGAGTAAGAAGCTCGTTGTGGTAGCGCAGAGAGAGAGAGAGAGAGAGAGAGAGAGAGAGAGAGAATAATATTCTGTGCTCCCCATTAAGAGAAGGTGGTATACTTATATCTCGTGTTTCTAAAAGTTCCCATATTACCTTAACATATAAGTGATGTATAGATACACTGAAGTGTCACAATACATATACTTTTGAAATCGAATTCTTCAAGCTAAGAATCACAACATCCAGTAAATAATTGGCATACACTTGATGGAAGTTCTCTAGTTATCTCATATTCCAATGTCAAACAGGCGACGATTAAAAATGAAATTCTAAGGACACCCTCCCAAATTCTGGACATACAACAAAAGTGCATTTTAGCAAGTACAATTATTCATAAGGAGTTATTGGACATTTTTCCCTCGTTCAGAAATACGTAAAGGCCTTGGGAACATTTTAAATGAACTATCTCGTGTAAGAATTTTAACTAGTGTGGAAATCCAGTATCATATTAATTTATCATTTTTTATAATAACTGATCTCGTCTTTATTTCCTACTACCTTTTGTAACTTCCTTCAAATGAACACCGTATTCTTTAGAAGATTGAATTTCAAATCAATGGCCCCTGCAAGCCTTTTCCATATGAATAGGCATTTATCTTCTGATTAATAATAATAATAATAATAATAATAATAATAATAATAATAATAATAATAATAATAATAATAATAATTACTAACGCTTTTCCTTGGAAATTATTCAACATTTATAAACTTTGATTTCTTAAATTACTGAAGTTGATGTCATATGTCTGTGAAATTCACAGCTTTGGAAGACATTAGTAGAGTTCTCAGGGCAGTGAAGGCCACAACAAGCACCCCAGTTTACTTTAGTTTGACTGATGGATGCACTTTTAGCCTATGATAAATAGTTACAAATACCTGTAGGCAATGTAACTGATTTAATTCCTTTCAAATCACAATTACATTTTCTCTTTACACTGAATATGAATCTGGGGTAGCTTTCTGAAGTAAGTTCAGTCTTTCATTTTCTGTCAAAGGTAAAACAATCTTTTCAAAAGTAGCTTTACCTTGAGACGGCTGTATTTAAAAAAGTCTATGATGGTCTTACCCAACTACTTATGACGGACAGGTCTGAGTATCGTGATCTGTTAGGTAACCTAAGGACTCAACTAACAATATATTATCTTTTAAAGCCTTATAAATAAATACAGATGATCAGAGTAACCCTATATCCTGCTTTCTTAATTTTATGGCTTCTATTTACCATTATCCAAGTATCCTATGACCTCCCCTCAGTCTAGAAGTTTTTCTGTTTACGGACATGGAAAATTTCAGCGTTTTTACTAAGGGATTTCAAATTTCAAAATGAAATTCAGCAAAATTATAACAGTATCCCAAAATGAAATTCAGTAAAATTATAACAGTTTTCCAAAATGAAATTCAGTCAAATTATAATCATTTCCCAAAATGAAATTCAGTAAAATTATAACCATTTCCCAAAATGAAATTCAGTAAAATTACAACCATTTCCACGATAGAAGTTCCTGTTGTGGTTATAAAGTGTTCGTCTCTTTGAAGAAATGGAAAATTTCAGCGTTTTTCTAAGGGATTTCAAATTGCAAAATGAAATTCAGTACAGTTATAACCATTTCCCCAAATAAAATTCAGTAAAATTATAATCATTTCCCCAAGTAAAATTCAGTAAAATTATAACCATTTCCCCAAATACAATTCAATAAAATTATAACCATTTCCACGACAGAAGTGTCTGTTGCTGCTATAAAAGATTCGTATCTTTGAAGAATATGGAAAATTTAAGTGTTTTTACCAAGGAATTTCAAATTCCAAAATTAAACTCGGTAAGAGGATGATATTTCCACGAATTTCTCTTTGATGTTGTTACGTGTGATTTAAATGTCAGTTTGCTTCAAGCTTATCAGAAATAATATTTTCAGTAACACGTAGATATATATAACTGACGTTTTAGTTGGATAACCCCCCCGTGTATGTATAAAAGCAATTTCCACCGTCATAATTAACGTATGAAATTCACCCTCCCTTTGCGACACTCATCATTAAAACCGAGTTGATTATTTATGCAAATAATGTTCCATTTGCATGAAAAGAGACATACACCCACCCTCCCATTTTATATCAGCAAATATGAACTCTATCCCCGCTTAAATCAGATCACCATTTCGTGTGCGCCCGACTGTCAACAGGTAGAAAGCTTTTTACCTGGGTTAGCTTAATTAGAAACGGCTGGAGTTGCCTGACGCGAAATACCACTGCGTATGTGGGCGTTTTTATTGTTTTTTTCTTATTTAACTCTACGATTTTAAAATGCTGGGGATTTATAGACCACTATATTGTAAACCCCTAACAAGAAATTAAAATTATTACTGATAGAAAAATAGTTGTGTTTCGTCTCGTATATATATAATTATTTGCCTGAGTTGTGGTAATACGTATTGATTCGTGATTCAGATAGCGATTGCAACTTTACTTACATTCAGTCAGTCTCTCTCTCTCTCTCTCTCTCTCTCTCTCTCTCTCTCTCTCTCTCTCTCTCTCTCTCTCATTTTTGTTACTCAACACACGATATTACGAATTAACCTTTGAATGAGTAGTACTTTTCAGAAATATATTTCTAATGCATTTATAATTTTCTTCGTTTGT
Organism: Macrobrachium rosenbergii; assembly: GCF_040412425.1. NCBI lineage: Eukaryota > Metazoa > Arthropoda > Malacostraca > Decapoda > Palaemonidae > Macrobrachium > Macrobrachium rosenbergii. The sequence goes on from NC_089745.1 coordinate 38,057,749, forward strand.
TTTGGAATAACCATTCTTTCCATCTTTCTCTTTATTATGAAAGAAGAGGCTTTACTGCATCGGGAAAATATATCTTCAATTATGGTTTCTCATGAATATATTTATTTCTATCTGCATGTATCTACAGCTCATGGTGATTCATGGGAATGCGTAGCATCTCTCTCTCTCTCTCTCTCTCTCTCTCTCTCTCTCTCTCTCTCTCTCTCTCTCTCTCTCTCTCTCTCAGCAACAGAGCCTCTTTATTCTCGAATGCTCATATACAGATAAGATCTGGTGTCGTATCCTATCACATAATTTTTTCGAGCTATGAATATTTTGGCCATCATTTTGGTGCTTTTCAGATTGAATCTGTCGTGGGCCACGGATTGTGGGTTTTGTTCGAAATCCCTTTCGTACAGAGTGTCTTTTTTCAAGTTTTCTTTTGTTTCCAGATCTATTTCACTGGTGTATATTTCATGCATCAACATATATGTCTTGTGTTCTGTGGCTGATAAAAATTTGTCCTAAAAATGAATATCGTGATGTTATCTCGAATAAACAGTACTTTCTTTTGTATAGAGTATCTTTTTCCATGTTTTCTTTTTTCCACATCTATTTCACTGGTATATATTTTATGTATATGTATATATATCTTGTATTCTATGGCTGGCATGAATTTGTCCTTTAAACATGAATATCGTGATGATATCTCGAATAAGCTGCATTTTCTTTTGCATTGTGTCTTTTTTCAAGCTTATAATTTTTTCCAAATCTACGAGTATTTCACTGGTATATATTTTATGTATTTGTGTATCCTTCCTCTCTCCTTCCTATCTACTCGTCCTTACCACATGGCCATACCATTTCATTCCCGATACTTCCGATTTCTTCATTTTCCAGTCTTTTACACAGCGACCTCCTTTAGTTTTGTAGATACTAGGAAGGCTGCTGTTGCAAACGGTGTGCTATTTTTTAGCATCTGGTTTAACAGTAATCATTTTTCTAGGAGTTTAATCTTGGCTGTAACTAAAATGTGAAATAGTTTGCCTAATGCAGCTGTGGAAACTTCCGATCTCCAAATATTCAAGCGAGGATCAAATTCATTCCTGCTCTCGTCCCTGAATTTCAAGTGTACCGGTTTTATTTTCTATTCCCTCATATTTATTTGTTCATTACCTTTTCTTATAACCTCTCTCTCTCTCTCTCTCTCTCTCTCTCTCTCTCTCTCTCTCTCTCTCTCTCTCTCTCTCTCTCTCTCTCTCTCTCTGCAGGCTGATTTTCCTTTGGAGCCCTCTTGGGTTTACTATAGTCTGTTGACTTTGTCCATAAGAGTTTTCAGCTGAAGATATAGAGAAACAAAGGAAGAAAATCATCTGATTCCTTATTGGAACTCTGAGACGAAGGTCTGTCTTCAGCATAATCGGCTCAGTATGGTAATGAAGTGATTTGTGCCCGAGCATTCAGATCAAGGAGAGGTGCCACTTAAATCCCTGGCGTTCTGGCGTGTATCAATCCTTGAATGAGAATTATAGAAACTTCTCGTATTCGAAAATAATCCTCTAAATCTCATTTGCATAATCTTGCCCCTTGCTAAGATATGGCAGGCGAGCGGAAAGTATTTCAATTTATGAGTAGCCTACAAAGTCTTATCCCGGATGTACGTTCAGATAAACCAGCATTCTTAATCAGATGAAAAGACGCGACGAGAAATATTTATATTTGTCATTTGGTTTCTGGAATGTCCCATGAATCACATCAAAAATTTTATGATATTCAGTTGTTCTACTAAAATACAAGAGTCTGACAAAGGATTAGTGATTCATTTGATCCCTCATGTTGCTGGTTATAACTCAGTTCCAGAGGTCCTTTATTCCTCACACCGTTGGACTGTGGAACAGCCTCCCAGAGGATGTCGTGCAATTGGAACTTCAGAAGATCAAGCGAAGTGCAATGCATTTCCACCCTAATACGATTCTCCTTATATTTTGATATGTTATTTAATTTTTTGTATATTTATTTATTTATCAGTTTATCTTTTCTAATAACTAATTTCTTTATGTATTTCTCTTTACCTTCTGTTACTTCTTTCAAATGAATACCATATTCTTTGGAAGCTTGAATTCAAGTCAGTGGATCCTGTGGACTTCTTACATATGAATAGTGAAGAACAACACTATTGTTTCTCTGAATAATAATAATAATAATAATAATAATAATAATATAATAATAATAATAATAATAATAATAATAATAATAATAATAATAATAATAATAATAATAATAATAATAATAATAATAATAATAATAATAGCCTTTCGGTTCCAGAAATCAAGGGGAAATTATTTTTGAAAAAATGAAGGTCAGTGAATGATGAAAACTCCATGATGACTGTTAGGAAAGATGATAAAATAACATATAGGGTTAGAAAACTATTTAAGGCTGCAACAGAGGTAGATAACTTCTTGATAGACTGTAAAACAGTTCGAAGCAACTGTTCCAAAACAGTTTTAGGAGAAAAAAACAGTAATAAGGTTAAAGAGGTCCTTTATTCCTCACATTGGTGGACTGTGGAAAAGTCTCCCTGAGGATGTGTAATTTGAATCTCAAAAGTTCAAGCGAAGATGCAACGCATTACTACCCTAAATCAATTCATCTTGTATTCTAATGATTTTCTTCTATCTTTTATCTATTTATTTATTAATTTGCTATTTTTTTCTTTTCTAATTACTGATCGCTTCTTTTTGTATTTCCTGTTATCTTCTGTAACTTCTTTCAAATGAACTCCGTATTCTTTGGAAGCTTGAATTTAAAATCATTGGCCCCTGTGGTGGGCTTTTTCCATATGAATAGAGTTCATCTTCATAATAATAATAATAATAATAATAATAATAATAATAATAATAATAATATTTAGTAATAAGGTGATAATAATCAATTTCAAGTATTGAGAGCTTCCTGATAGAAACATCAGCTGCAGCATCACCTCAATTTGTATATAGCTTAGTTTATACAAACCAAGGCAGCTGATTAACAGCTCTCACCTTCAATTTTACGTGGCTAAGAACCAATTGGTTACTTGCAACGGGAACAGAGGATCCGAACCACATTCTGAGAAATAATAAGAAATAAATAACTCTTGATAATCGAACTCCGGCTCATCGAATGGTGAGCTCAACCAAATCCCAACAAATAGTGACCTTCAATGTTAATGTTGAAAGAGGATCTTCTATAATAATAATAATAATAATATAATAAAGAAATCCCCAAATACTCATGTTAATGAGATTTCTATGAATAATAATAATAATAATAATAATAATAATAATAATAATAATAATAATAATAATAATAAACTCCGTTGGAGATCAAAATACTGTATATTTAATAAAAGCCAAAATTTAAGCAGGAATAACGGGTGGGTTAAGATAGCCTGTGACAATTCAATACTACATGTTTAAAAGAGTGTGTACTACCTATTAATAATAATAATAATAATAATAATAATAATAATAGTAAGTAGACTCCGCTGGAGATCAAAATACAGTGAGTAAAAGCCAAAAGCTAAGCAGGAGAAAAAAGTGGCGTAAGCCAGCCTGTGAAAAAAGCCACCCAGGCAGATATGGTCCCCAGTGAGTTATTCATAACGTTTGAGAGGAACTTACAAATGAGTTCATTCCTGGTCACGACCTCCAACTCGGTTCCCCCCCTCTTCTTTACGGACCTTTGGAATTGTATGGCGCACATATACATTCAAAACGTCAGAGGAGGTCTTTACCTAGTTTCTCGCTAGAAAAATTGTTTCTATTTAATGTAAAAAAAGAAGGAAAAACTTGAAAGGGTGGCTGTATAGAATTGAAACAGACCAGCAGACAGTCAGTCTGTTAAATATCACACACACACACACACACAAACACACACACACACATATATATATATATATATATATATATATATATATATATATATATATATATATATATATATATATATATATATATATATGTGTGTGTGTGTTATATTTGTATGTATATATATATATATATATATATATATATATATATATATATATATATGTGTGTGTGTGTATGTGTATACATAACTATAATGTATATGCTAAATAAGTGGCAGTTGTTTTGCGTTGACCAAATATCAAGTAAGGTTTCTTTAAATATTGCCATAAACCTTTATTCAAATGTATATTCTTAACATGTATCTTTAATTGTATTTGTACAATATGTATACAAGACTTATTAACTAAAGTTGTAAAAACTATCACGGCATATACGCGTCTGCGTAGACCATCATTAAGGTTTAAATAAACACTCAGGCATACGTACGTAACACGGATGCAATACAATACGTGTTTATCATGAAACGCCTCAACAGTAAGGCAAGGTTGTCTCCTCTGCTTGGTGCATCAGAATAGGTAGTTCCTTCTCAGTAAAACTGTGGACCTTTGCACTGCTGATGTTACAGTCCTACCGCACTGAAATAGCACTCTTATGCGCCAGGCATTGTAGCTTCATTCGGCTAGTTCCTATGCTTGGCGCATCAGAAGTAATTCCTCCTCAGAAAAAGTGTGGACCTTTACACTGCTGACGTTTCTGTCTGAAATAGCAATCTGATACGCCAGGTAATGTAGCTTCAGTTATTATGTGATGTACTACTGTACATCATTGATCTCGTGAAGGGTTTGTCCTGTATTTACATCCCGCCACTCCAGTGTGTTTTGTGTTCTGCAATAGTTCAGTAACCACTAGTTGTTACAGAACTACTGTAGCGCTAAGGTTAAGAGATATAAATGTTCTCCAGAGTTCAGACACAAGCCAGGCTTTGAAACTAAACTCTTGCTGGGACTGCGTAAAGTTTATTAACTTGCAAAGTTGATTGTCGGTACACTTTCCACAATGCCAGCTACAGCAAGTGCTTTTTTTTCTACTTTCAGGAAGCACTGTCATCCTTAGCCCTGATGTCAATGGAAATTCTCCGAAGAGGAAAGACCAAGGAAGAAGAGATCACATAGGCAAAGAAAGGTAAGTCCCATGAACTTTGTTTTACTGATGTTACCGGTATCATTTATTATAATACTAACCCAGTACTAAAATGCAATTAAACTTTTTTCTTGATACATTTCAAGTTTTCAAATTATATTTATTTTACTATTTGTCTGTCGTTCCAAATTTATGTGAGAGAATAACTAGTAGGCTAAGTTAACAATGCAATGTTTTACACAAGAGTAAATAGGTTAATTTCGCATTGATATAGATATATATATATATATATATATATATATATATATATATATATATATATATATATATATATATATATATATATATATATATATATATATACATACATATATGTATATTTGTGTGTGTATGTATATACATACATAAATACATATATATATCAAGTATATATATATATATAAATATATATATATATATTATAAATATATAAATAAATATATATATATATATATATATATATATATATATATATATATATATATATATATATATATATATATATATATATAATAGTTTCTGAAGATATTACTTAATCATTGCAAAAACAGATTATGTATTTCCCCACTCAGAAACCCAGCTTCCCACTACGCTCTCCCATTACTGCTAGACTTAGAGGGCATTGTAATGGTTTAACCACTCTTTTTCTGACAGAAATTGATATCAGTTCCGTTCAAATCACACGGGGAATTACCAGAAAAATAATATTTTACATTTGTACTCGATTACAGGTTTCCAAGTAACCTTTGGCAACTCAAGTTGCGGAGAACTTGAATGTAAATTATAAACTGGAAAAGGTTCAGGATTTTTGAGCCTTTCCACAGGATCAAATAGAGGGGCGAGTGGGTTAGATCAAAGTGAAAATAACCGAAATGATGTTAATTTTTGTTTATGCGACTCTGACCTTGGGGCATGGGAACTCTAGATCTGAATGGTATTTCCGTATACCTTCTGACAACGGACACCACACCTCGCAAAATTCAAAAGTTATGAAGTTGTAGAAAAACTTTCACCGAAATGTGAAGGTTTTCTTATCTATAATCATAACCTTGGCCCAGGTGCAAGCGGGCCTAGTGAAGGCACTGGGTTTGAAAGGTATTCGAGTAAGCTGTGCCTGCTTGCAAGACTAGACATGCTCCTGCAGCAAGCAGTGTGTCACTTTCTGGTATCGGGTTTAATACTACTCAGTTTACTAGGAGTTTCATCTTGGCTACGGCTAAAATGAGGAATAGCTTGTCTAGTGCAGTTGTGTAACCTTCTGATCTTCAGATATTTAAGCCAGGAGCAAATCCATTCCTGCTCTCTGCTGCTGCTGCTGACGTCTTTTGAATTTCATGTGTATCGGTTTTATTTTCTGTTCCCTCATATTTATTTATTTGTCACTTCTTATAACTTATCTCTCCGCAGGCTGATTCTGCTATGGAGCCCTCTGGGGTTTATAGTCTATGGACTCTGTCTTTAAAAGTTTTCAGCTAAAGATCTAAAGAAAGAAAGAAAGAAAGAAAGGGAAGCTACCTTGCAAATATGACAGTCAGAAAAGCATTGCAAGAGATGGGGCCTTCGTTAGTGGATATCTGGTCTTAATGATTCTTTTGACCTTTCTTCTTGAGATCCAATACCTCTTCTCGATTTACACCGTTCGCTTATTATACCTAATCATTATGCCCCGAAACTTTTTTATCATTATTGTTCTCCTTCCATTCCGTAGTTATTTGGCTCTTCTTCTGCCATCTTTTATCTCATTTAGTAATATTCTTAAATTATGAAATGTATTTCAGTTTATTGCTGTAATTAGCATCATTGGTTATGTCCATATTAGTAAATAGCAATGATTTCTTCATCAGTGGATGGGAAAGTTTTTGAAAGGATCAAAAGTTCATATTCGAAAATTTTATCGTAACCTGTTGTTCATATTATTATTACCCAGAAGATAAACCCATATTCACATGGCTCAAGCCTAAAGAGGCCTTTGACTTGGAAATTCAAGCTTCCAAAGAATATGGTTTTGATTTCAAAGGAGTTACGGAAGATAATATCAAACACAGGAAGAAGAGGTCAGATATTAGAAAAGAAAAAAGATAATTTACTCATATTGAAAGGTAACCCTGTGCTTTACTGTACGGAGACGAAATAACTTCCAGTGCATTATTCGTGCTTTCACTGTTAAATCAGAGACGAACCCCTGTGTAAAAAATATTCTGCGGCTTTGCAACAACAAAATTAACTATTGCCAAATCCTCATGAACAGAGGTTCGACCTCCCTCTGCACGCAACTGATCATGCACTATTCACAGTCACCCAAGCCATTTGCCTCATTTTCTTCGTTAGTATCGGCTCTTGCAAATCATTCATCTATTTTAACTGAAGTTGTCTCTATTCTGTCATGACGAAACCGCCCAAACACATTCTTACTTTGATGCATTTCTTCGTTTCTTATCGTGGCAACCCTCCAAAGTCCACATATAATAATGCATAGAAAATAAATGTCAAAAGCTCCCACTCTCTTCATTTTAAATAAAGAAGAACTAGGGCCAATACTCTTTCATACACTCTACTTCTCTTGATTACCTAATTTCTTATCTAAAAAACGTTGGGCCTTCTCTAGACTATGCAACTTCTCCTTACCACTAATCACCACAGCATCGTTTGAACCCTCACCCTAGGTAAGTCAACTAGTTGTGTTCCTCTCCCATCCACACTAGCACTCAGTCACTCTTCTTCCCAGCTTCATACACTGAGCTTTCTCTAGTCCATGCAACTTCCCCTTACCACCGATCAACGCAGTATCGCTTGAACCCTCTGATCCCATATATATACCTAGGTGAATCAAACAGTTTCATTCCCCTCCCATATTTTTCGGTCAAAAGCAGTGGGCTTTCTTTAGACTATGCAGCTTCTCCTTACTACCAATCAGCAGAGAATCATTTACAAGCATCAGCTCTTCTACATTTTATTTATAGTCTATGTTCTTGATGCCCTGAATCCTTAACGCTCTCCATTTTGAACCTTTTAACGGTTATTTTTATGTTTTCTTTAGGTATATGTGCGCTAAAGAGTAGGTGCCTTGTAAGTAGCCATTATTATTCCAAATAATTTTGACCATGAACTACTTTTCAAAGTCGCGTGATAATTTAAATGTCAATGTTTCAAAATGTTTGGAGAGTATTTTCACAAAATATTTTACTTGGACCTAATATTCAACGTCAAAGGTTAGTTTCAAGTTCAACACTTTCTTTTCCTTTCAGTTGGATGAGACCTGGCAGGTCTGTGTAACCTTGAAGGTTGGCGATTATATTGAGAAAATATTTTTGACCTAACATTTTAATTCACTCTGTTACTGAAGAAATCGTAAGGGATTATTTGTCCCTAATAGTTTTTAACCTTGAAGTTTTAGCTAGGTCTCAGGCCCATTTGTATATTTAATTTTTCCCTTAACTTGATGAAACTTAGTCATTATCTATCGTAGGGAGATTGGTGAAATTTTTCCCATTTCCTGTAATTCTGAATTTTGCCAAGGTCATGGATGAATTTTAAGTCCCAAATTTTTTTTCAAGGTCATGGATGAGTTTTAGGCCCCCAAAATTTTTTGTCAAGGTCATGGATGAGTTTTAGGCCCCCAAAATTTTTTGTCAAGGTCATGGATGAATTTTAGGCCCCAAAAATCTTTTCAATGTCAGGGGTGAATTCTAGACCCCCTAATTTTTTTAAGGTCATGGATGAATTTTAAGCTCCCAATTTTTTTCTGAGGTCATGGGTGAATTTTAGGCACCCATTTTTTTCAAGATCATTTTATCAATGACCTAAAAAAGTTTAGAGCCCAGTTTTTTCAAGATCATTGGTGAATTTTAGGCACCCAATTTCTTTCAAGGTCATGATGAATTTTAAACCTCCAATATTTTGTAAAGGTCATTGGTGAATTTTACCATTTTTTGTAAAGGTCATTGGTGAATTTTAGGCCCCAGATTTTTTTCAAGGTCATGGGTAAATTTTACATGCCTTAATTTTTTTAAGGCCATGGATGAATTTTAGGACCCTTTTTTTTTTCAGTGTCATGGGTGAATTTTAGGACCCCCAATTTTTTTTAAGGCTGTTGATGAATTTTGGGTAACCAAAATTATTTTCTGATTTTGGTGAGCTTTTTTAAGTCAGTGGCTGTAATGGTGATACTAAAATGCAATACCATTTTGTAATGGTTAGTGTCAAATGACCCATATCTGTTCTTCAGACAGATACTGGTTAAATCTAGTTATTATTATTATTATTATTATTATTATTATTATTATTATTATTATTATTATTATTATTATTATTCAGAGGTAACAGTAGCGATAGCAGTACCTATATATTAATAATAATAATAGTAGTAGAAATAACAATAGTGAAACATTTTACGTCAGTTATGTGATTCTTCTCTCTCTCTCTCTCTCTCTCTCTCTCTCTCTCTCTCTCTCTCTCTCTCTCTCTCTCTCTCTCTCTCTCTCTCCTTAAGATCTCGCACACCTTTGCAAGGAGCCATGACTGGAAGAGGTGTGAGCAGCATATCAAGCATTTACCGGAGGGTTCTTTCTCGAAATTAGATTTTTCCGCTCTCTCTGAAAGTTTGTGAGTTTCTGTAAATTTCCTGTGCCACATTTACTTTAATGCACTCTCACGTCGCTGAGGATTCCGCCTGACATATAATTCGGAATGTCTGTTTCGGAATGCGTATATATTTTTATTATTATTGCGTCTACGCATCGTAAAGTAGGAGGGATGGTGGGATATATATCGGTTTTGGCAAGATTGTAAGCGCCTGGGGCAAAATTATGTAGGACCACGCTTGTGACTCGTGGTGACGAATTTACAAGGGAGGATGCATAGATGTACACACACACACACACTGTATGTACACATATATATATATATATATATATATATATATATATATATATATATATATATATATATGTGTGTGTGTGTGTGTGTGTGTGTGTATGTATATATATGCACACACGTATGTATATATATATACACATAATCAACACACAATCACGCGTGGAACAGAAATAAATTTCTGACTCACCTCAGGATCGAACCCAGGTCTTTTAGTTGAAAGGCAAGGGCGCTGCCCACTGGCCACACAAGTCAAAAGAAGTTGGAGCCTGAGAGCAACTGCACCCAAGGAATTACCTGGGCCAGCTAACTGCTACCTGCTTGCATACCAGCGAGTTTTTTCCAACTTCCCGACTCAGC
>NC_089745.1:38077989-38085489 GCF_040412425.1 Macrobrachium rosenbergii
TTTGCAGTGCCAAGCATATCCAAAATGTGTTAGAAAATCCAGAAGTTAGGAGGGCATATATATATATATATATATATATATATATATATATATATATATGTGTGTGTGTGTGTGTGTGTGTGTGTGTGTGTATATAAATATTGTATATATATGTGTGTGTGTGTGTGTGTGTGTGTATTTACGTTTGGCCACGGGTTGTTTACTTAAATGAAATATTAATTAGGATAAGCCTTGAACAACACTTACCGTGGACAGCTGTAAACACCGTAAAGCACACATGAATGAACAAAATCACATATAAAAATAATGGTAGGTCGCCAATTGAAAGTTCTGATCAATACAAGAGTCTACTTTATTGCACACAGATTATGGCATTTCAAATAACAGAGTACTGATTCAACTCTCAATAGAGAAAATCAATGGTGAATTTAACAGCACAACAAAATGCTGATTCTAATTGCAGTAAGGAAATTAATGATAAAATTTAACAGCACAACGGAGAGCCAGTGGCTCGGGTGATACAAGTTTTGGTTCCTTTAAGAATTCAACTACAGTTACAGAGTTCTTGCAACACTGCACATTGATAAGCCTACCACAGCAGGGCAGAACTCTCCAGGCAAGATGGATGTTCAGGAAAACAAGAGTGAACGATGTAAAATGTATCTGGAAATGAAATAATCCCAGATAAAGCTTCGTGGAAATGTGGTTTCTCTCAGTAGCAATTATAAGCACATGGGAGGAGAACTTAAGGTTTCACTATGAGCATGGGACGATTAATTCACGAAATTAACTCACACAGGGAAGCACTTGAACACTGGGTAACGGGATATCAAAGAGTATTTACTGGGAGAAAAATTATGAAATGAAGTGAGAGACTCAGGATAAAGAACAGAGAACTGGTAAACTCGAATGCCAACGGATGTACTGTGGGTTGCCTTGCAACGTGCACTTTGCAGTAATGGCTGGATGAGCTGCAATGTCTTCCTTTAGACCTCACATAGCTGCTTGTGGCCAGTGGTTCCCAGTTCACAGAAAGAGTTGCTGTAGAGAAAGGGCAGGCCGGATGGGCCTGGGTCACGGCTACCGGGTGGCAGCAAGACTTCTCTACTGACGCAAAGGCGGACTGAGTAAGACTGAGAGCGGGCGCAGGCCCTGGCATGCTTATATGACTGTTGATTTCGCCTGAGGAGAAACGCTGTTTGTTTCCAACATTTGGGCAACAGCTGACATCTGTAAAGAACATCGAGAACCAACACCAGAGCTCACACAGTAGGAGGTAGGTGAAAAAAAGGGTTTAAGATCTGGGATGTTCGGTTTCCCTGGCGTTAAGCGCTCCCAAGTGAATAATTTAATTTCCTACCTGGATCCAGTGCGAATGACACTCCTTAAAAGTGTCTTCCACATTCTGTGTTTGGGCCCTGGGTGCCTATCACTTAAAGCACAGGACTTTGACCCCTACCATAAGTAAGCAAAGAGACGATGGACGGAAATCTCTGTAAGTATATATATATATATATATATATATATATATATATATATATATATATATATATATATATATATATATATATATATATATGTATATATATATAATTTAATGTATATATGTATATATATATATATATATATATATATATATATATATATATATATATATATATATATATATATATATATATATATATATATATATATATATATATATATGTATGTATGTACACGTGTGCATTGTTTGTGAGTGCCTCTGTGTATCTTGGCTGAGTGAACAGAATGACATTATTGCATGCTGCCCATGCCTCAGATTTTGTAAGGTTTTTCCACAACAGCAGTTATGAATTGCATTCTGCAGAATCTTGGAAGCTGAACGTGAATTCCATGAAGCTAAGAATTTACAATATGAACACTCGTTTGCTCGGAACAGGCGCTGAATTTGCTGAGTCATCTGTGCACAAAGGTTTTTTCATCCAGCTACGCGTTTCATTGTTGATCATCAGAATTTGGGAAATTGTATTATCAGTCTTCCTGCATAAAGAAATTGCGTTTTCTGACAGACTTTCTACTCAAGTTGCCGTTGTCGTTTTGCCTTTCAAATTCACAGTTGATCCCTGATCCCCTTTTCCTGCGGAGAGCAACCAAATTAGCTGAACAGCAGCACAGATATGCTGCCAATGTTCCTCGTTGTTTAACTACTCCGTTCTAGAGGTTCTTCATTCCTCACACCGTTGGTCTGTGGAAGAATCTCCCTGAGGATGTCCTGCAATTGGAACTTCAGTTCAAGTGGATATGCAATGCATTACCACCCTAATACAAATCTCCTCGTATTTTACTAATTTACTTACATTTTTTCTACTTATTTATTAATTTTCTTATTCATTTTTTCTTTTCTAATAAGTGATCTCTTCTTTCTTTATTTCCCAGTACCTTCTGTTACTTCTTCCTAATGAACACCATATTCTCTGGAAGTATGAATTTCAATCAGTGACCCCTGTGGTGGGCTTGTTCCATATGAATAGGGTTCATCTTCTGAATAACTATAGTAATCTGAATAACGATATTGTTCGAGCATAACGCTAGCACTAAAAATCCTCATAGTTTCATGAAAGTTGATTCGAGTGCCGATGTTTAAATGGAATATTATGTCTTCACAATATACTGCCACGCAATTGCTCTGCGTAATATATAACCCCCCAACACAGCTGTTGACAGCAGTCTACGCAGTTTACGTGAAATATCTCTTTTATTCGGTGGCAACGCGCTCGTATCCCACAATATGCCATGCATGAGTGGCAGTGCTCCGGGTTTTCGATGTATATGAATTCTGCAACATACTAGAATGGTTTGTATCCTGGTACGTTTTTTTCATTCTTCATAGAGACAGAAAAAGAAGGAATAATACTGAATAATAACAGAACGTTTTTTTTTAAAGGGAGCTTCAACCCATTGTATTACACAGCTCCTTGGTTATCTATTCGTGATATTATTCAGAAGATGATGAACACCATTCATATGGAACATGTCCACCACAGGAGCCATTGACTTGCAGTTCAGGCTTCCAAAGATTATGGTGTTCATTCGGAAGAAGTAACAGAAGGTAATGGGAAATACAGAAAGAGGAGATCAATTATTAAAATCAATATTTCAAGAAATGAATCATGGTCTTATGATTTCCAACAGAAGATTAGAGAGACAGACTATCTGCTGTTTGTCAACATTGCCCAAAACATAGCAACATTAACAAAGGTGTTTTTTACAGAAAATATTAAGAAAACATTCAATCAAGAGAAAGACTATTACTGCTAAAGCAAATATATTACTCTCACTTTCGATAACCGATTAATTTCAGTGACATACAACCATTTCCTATCTTCATACAAGTAAGTCTTAACGACAAATCTCAGCCCAAGATTATAAAGTCGTTATCCCTCTACTTATTTGTAAAGGGTAATGAAGTCATTTCCCCCTAATGCCAGCCCTAATGCTTTGCAACATTACTCTCGTAACATTAGAAAGTAATTACTACTTACGCTCGGAGACATTAGTCTATAATTAAGAGCGGTAATTAGCGAAGACATGAATTACAACACACCGGTTCACGATTTCTGTAAAACATTGTCGGCAGTTTGTAGCAAAACAGAACATGTTTGGGTACAATCAGAAACATGTTGAGTACAAGTTGTTACGTGTGTTTGTGACTGTAGAAAGTGTTTCTTTTGTTTTCAACATGTTTGTTATGTTGTTAATAATTTTTCAACATGTTTGTTATGTTGTTAATAATTTTGTGATTATCATTCTTCTCTCCGTCTCTTTCCTACGCACACGCACACGCAAATGCATACATACATACACACACACATATATATACATATATATATATATATATATATATATATATATATATATATATATATATATATATATATATATATATATATATATATATATTTGTATTTGCGTGTGTGTGTGTATGAAAGAGACGGAGATATCTCACTGCTGTGTTTTCAGTAATTCGGTGTCAATACTTGACAATCTGATTACGAAGCTTTTGTGCCACGAATAAAGAAATTTTTGTGTCACGAATAAATTGAAATAGAGGTAAATAGAAATTGATTTTTTGCATAACTCCATTGCGGTAACAATTCATCCTGGCGACGTTTCACTATGAGAGTTGGAAAAAGAGAGGAATTTGTGGGATTTTTGATTAATAATTACGATTTTTCTTCCTTGTTCGCAGAGGATTCTCCTCTCTCTCTCTCTCTCTCTCTCTCTCTCTCTCTCTCTCTCTCTCTCTCTCTCTCTCTCTCTCTTTGAAAGTTTCAAACAGCTTTCCATCTGACAAAAAATATTCGGACGAGAATTTAAAAGCACTGCATTTCGTTCTGGACTCCTAAGTCAATTTTCGCTCCAGGCAGTCAGTTGAGTTTTATAAAAGCAACTCAAAATTACATTACCATTCAATAGACAACTGAAATAAAGTTCTTGACATTTCTAGTGGCTGAATGTCGAGCCATATCACGTAGATAGGGTGCGTAAGTCACACTTTACCACGATGAGCATTAAAGACTAGGTGTAAATCCTGACCAGTTTCGGCTAAATTTCTAAGCCATTTTCAGAGCCCTCTGAAAATGGCCTAGAAATTTAGCCGCAACCGGTTAGGATTGACTCCCAGCCATGAAAATGGCCGAGGAACGAAGCCGAAACCGGTCAGGATTGACTCCCAGCCATGAAAATGGCTAAGGAAGGAGGCCGAAACTGGTCAGGATTGACGCCCGGTCAAGAATGAAGCCGAAACCGGCCAAGATTTACACCCCATCTTTAAATTTCCTTGTGGTAAAGTGAGACATACAAATCACTTGTCATTGTGATTATAATCATGCTTGTAAGTGCGTTTGTCTCCGCAAACCTCACTAGATGGAAAATCTAAGTTAGGGCTCATCGTGCTTTTGTTCACCTATGTAGGGAATTACATACATGGTTGATAGTCAACTATAGTGTTCTAGTGTGCCAGGGTGGCAATAGGACTGGGTGTAGCAACCTCATCTTAAAGTTGTAGCTATGAAACGAAAGGGTAACTGTACACAGATATAGATATAGACATATATCTATATATGTGTGTGTACTTTTTATATATATATATATATATATATATATATATATATATATATATATATATATATGTATATATATATATATATATATATATATATATATATATATATATATATATATATATATATATATATATATATATATATATATATATATACACTACAGAATTTATACACAATTAACTCGTTTCATTGTAGGTTTCAAATGAATTTAGATTTAGTACGTACTACATAGAACGTACTAGATTATGTTGCCAAGATGCAGAACCTGATTACCAATCTCATTTCATAGGAATAATGTTCTGTTGTAATTACTTGTCCATTTGAAGACGCTAAAACCTTCATTAAAGTGATTTCTTAATCCCTCTGTAAATCGAACAGCAATTCATTAGTCAGAGGAAGTATTGACGATAATCCTGGAGGCTTCCCATATGAGTTCAGCCGCCTTTTATTTCCATAATTCATTGCTAATTGCTTTTCTTTAGCTTTGAATTATTCAAAGGTTTAATTCATTACAGTTGATATTTTTCTAAGAACACATTCTCTCTCTCTCTCTCTCTCTCTCTCTCTCTCTCTCTCTCTCTCTCTCTCTCTATATATATATATATATATATATATATATATATATATATATATATATATATATATATATATATATATATATATATATATATATATATATTGTATATATATGTATATAATGTACAGGGTGTTTTGAAATTAGAGCCCTCTCTCTCTAAAGCATAAACTAAAATTGATATGGACAAAAACAAAAGTGATTCAGAACAGGTATTTACTTAAGTTTCTCTCTGAGTATTTAATATTTTGTGTGGCCTCCATCTGCCTGTACCACAGCCTGCATTCTTGACGGGTATGATTTCAGCAAATTGAAAAAAGCTGAGACTCAACTCCATTTCCCTGAGCACTTCGGTAACCTCTCTTCACAGGTTGTCGAGGCTTGGTATACCATCATACTTCACTGTGCGTGCTTCAACACAATCCTTTAAGATACTAACAATATTTTCACACACATTAAGGTCAGGGGAGCTACCTGGAAATTCACTTGACGAGAAGAAATCGATACCATTGTTTCGAAGCAGCTCCTGTGTCTGAAGAGCCTTGAAACATGGTGCCTTATCATGCAGAAATGTGACTTCTTCAACAGAGAATACATTTTCAGGATCTTTGAGGAAAGGAAATACTCTACCAGTAAGCACAGTTTCTCTGAAGTATTCGCCATTCCATGCTTGTCCTTTTTCTTTGATGATCCACATGAACCGTTTGGCTGTGAAACAGAGAAAAATTCCCAAACATTCAGGAAATTTTACAACTTGGCAATAGCACATGTCATCGCTGATATCATCCAACTTTGCAGCCCAAATGATGTCATTTTTATGATTTGGCTTCCTGACTGTGTAAATGAAGAATTCATCTGATGCAGCAACATGGAGAAAGTCAGCTTCATCCCAATCTTTAAGAAATGAACCACAAAACCATGCACGGTCTTCTCTCTGTTGCTGAGTGATGTTGGGCTTGCTGATAACATGAAATGGCTTGATACCAGATTTTTTCAACTCACGATATGCAGCACTATAACTTCTCTTCTTTCCCCTTTTTGTTTCTAGTTCAAGTGCCAATTTACGTAAAGACTTTTTGGTCTACCCACTGCCTCAGCTATGATGTCTTTTGACTCCTGAGAAAGGACTTCAGGCCTTCCAAGATTCTCACTCTTTTAGCGATGACAGTCATATGGATTTTTGTTCCAGTTTCTTTTAACAAAGGTTTCATCGCTTTTAATGTGTTTAGCTATCCAGGAACGTGAATGAAGGATGCGGCAGCATCCCTGGCCTCCCTGAAGGTTATAGCCCGGATTTGGTCAGTCCATCTGATTTCCTCCAAGTCGTTAGCCATGGCTGTATCTAACTCCGTCACTCAGTCTGAAAATACAAGAAATGTAAAATGTAAAATAGCTTAATAGAAACTTAAAATAATGTACTTGGAGATAGGCTATAGCAGAAAACTTCATAACTTTCCATTTGTTCTGTGGAGGGGGTGCTTTAATTTCGAAACAGAAACATGTGTATATATATATATATATATATATATATATATATATATATATATATATATATATATATATATATATATATATATATATATATATATATATATGTATATATATATATATATATATATATATATATATATATATATATATATATATATATATATATATATATATATACCGAAGGAGAAATATATATGATAAGTGGTTCATCTCACGGGCTCGAAACGACGGCGAGAACCGACGACGTCTGCCTCATGTTTAAGAAATAAAGTATACAATATTCTTTTTAGCTGAAATCCTTGTATTTTGTCATTCTCTTACAATTTT
>NC_089745.1:38092989-38102989 GCF_040412425.1 Macrobrachium rosenbergii
AACTTCTGATTTAAACACCGAGAAGCCCATAAAAAGGTGGGTGTCCTTGGAGGAGAATTTTTTCCTTTGCTCCATTCCACTCGTGGTGTAGCGCTTGCAACGAGAGAGAGAGAGAGAAAGAGAGAGAGAGAGAGAGAGAGAGAGAGAGAGAGAGAGAGAGAATAATCAATTTTTTAAGAAGGAAAATAACTTGAGTTGGATCCTTCATGCCATTATGATTTCGAGAGAGAGAGAGAGAGAGAGAGAGAGAGAGAGAGAGAGAGAGAGAGAGAGAGAGAGAGAGAGATTTGGACCATTCCATTTATGGTGCAGTCGCTTTCAAGGAGAGAGAGAGAGAGAGAGATCCAGATCCGTTTCCTGTTAGTTTTCTCTCCTTACAGCATGATAACAGGACTGAAATTCGTTCCCCACTAAACAATATCTTGGACTCTAAAATATCTGCGAGCAGAAATGTATATAAAACTTTTCCAGTTGAATAGAATGCCATCAGCGTACAGTCACAGACTTCCGCGTCAGTTATCAGTAAATATAGCAAGTTTAATTTTCAAAGAATATTGTTTTAGTCAAATGAATCACCCGAGGGAGTATATTTCACTATAATTATGACTCTTTATTATCAAGTGAACGGGGTGTACAAAAGTTTTCCAGAAGGCATTATTTTATAATATATCAAAACCTTGAAGTATTGCTAGAATATCGAGCTTATCAAAGAGAAACATACTCCGTAGGGGGTAGTGCCGTCAGTGCCCCATCATGCGGTGCACTGTAGGCATTACTTAAGGTTCTTTGCAGCGTCCCTTCGGCCCCCTAGCTGCAACCCCTAACATTCCTTTTACTGTGCCTCCGTTCATTCTCTCTTTCTTCCGTCTTACTTTGCAACCTCTCCTAACAGTTGATTCATATTGCAACTGCGAAGGTTTCCTCCTATTACACCCTTCAGACCTCTTAACCGTCAGTTTTCCTTTCAGCGCTGAATGACCTCATAGGTCAAAGCTCTTGGCCTTTGGCCTAAATTCTATATTCTATACTCTATTTTAAAGAGAAATATAACCAGATATTCCGAATGGATTTGTTTCAAAATCGTCCTGGAACACACCGGAAAAGCTTGACACACCTTTGGATGATGGCTTATGAACTAATAGATTCGTGTAGTATTGTGGCATTACAATGTGAGTTATAAGATATGGTAAACACAAGACCCACTAAGATAGGTCGGCCAGACACTAATGTGACACGGGCTCATCACAGGCACGACCCACTACTGGCTCGTCGATACAGTAGATCGTTTGACCATCCTTCGTCTTTGCATTAATTGTTTCAGTTTTGCATTAATTTTCTTTTAGTGGTAGTCTGCCAGTAACCTAATTATTTATCAGTCTCAGTTATTAGGTAAAAAATACAGCCACATATGTCGCAATTGCAAGTTCATTTTATATCAATAGGGAGGGGTAAGAACTCTATATTTCTATTGTTTTAAACAATATCTTGAAGTAAACTGTAATGAAGATTGCTCAGAATACCTCAGGCATTCTAGAAATGAAAAGAAATTTGCCGTCAAGTAACCTATACATATTTAAAATAGTACTAAATATTTAACTGTCCCTGGTTTACACATGGGATACGGCTCACTTTAGTGGGTCCTGGGTCAGCAGCGACATTCCGTCCCCCTCGTATAAGCCCAAGCTAGTTTTTTTTTTTTTTTTCCCAATGGAAACAAGTTACTTCACTCTGTTACTAGTACTTCACCCCTCTCAACGCCGCCCCCACACCTTGATCCCAACTACCACAACTCCCCTCCTCCTCCTCTCTCTCTCTCTCTCTCTCTCTCTCTCTCCCACAATCCATCTTCCATCTTCCTCCGGTATCGAAGCTTGAATTATGAAGTCAAAAATCCAATTACGAGGGCTAAGTTCATAGATCTCTCTCTCTCTCTCTCTCTCTCTCTCTCTCTCTCTCTCTCTCTCTCTCTCTCTCTCTCTCTCTCCAGAAATCAAAAACATATTGGTGTTATTGCGGCCAAAAAAAAGTTCTGATCAAATCTCTAATGTAATTTTGAGATTTGTAGTTTTCATGCCCAAATTTGCAAGAAGTAGAGCTTAAATAGGCATGACCACACACACACAAACACATATATAATGTATATATATTTATACATATAAATATGTGTGTGTATATGTGTATAATATTTATATGTATATATATACATATATTAATATATATATATATATACATATATACAATGTATATATTTATGTGGGTCGAGCTGTTACAAACGAGACCTTGAATTAATATCATGGTGATATTTATGAAGTAAAATGCCCTTTCTTCCTGTCGTGGATTACGTATCTTCCAAGTCTTGTTTCTTCAGTGAATAGAAGCTTTCATTAATGTGAATCATATCTCCAGGCAGGGATGTGTGTCTCTCTCTCTCTTTAATCAGAACACCTTTGATATAAAAATCTCTTCCTTTCAAGTTGGGAGTTGTGAGGTAATCACAGAATAATAATGAACTTTTCTCGATCGACGGAAGGAAAATAGTAAATCAAACTAATCAGATGTTTGGTTCAAAAGGGGACGACTGAAAGGCTTCATTTATGAGATTAAACTCTCTCTCTCTCTCTCTCTCTCTCTCTCTCTCTCTCTCTCTCTCTCTCTCTCTCTCTCTCTCTCTCTACTGTTTCCTAAATCTAATGTGAGATTTGTATCTTTGTATTTTATCGGTACTTTAAATTCATCAAAACTCGGCCCCTTATCAACCTCTCTCTCTCTCTCTCTCTCTCTCTCTCTCTCTCTCTCTCTCTCTCTCTCTCTCTCTCTCTCTCTCTCTCTCTCTCAAAATCATGGGTACCAGAAGTGCAGGGGAACAATGAAGTATAACGAGTCTTCAAGACGACATAATTCGGCTGCAGTTATTTGTAACTGTCGCAGAAAATATGAATGAAATTAAATTCTTGCTGTTATCCGTTCTCACTTTTGTTTTTCCTCAAAACTAATTTGTCTTAGGTTTATCATGATTGATTGTTGGTTGAAAAACTCAATTTCATTCTCAAGAAATGCGAGACAGTTCAAGAAGCGAGTATTTGTACAAGAAAACTGTCTCGAAAAAGTTACTTTTGATAAACACCTTTCTTCACGAATATTCACGATAGCAGTTATACTTTTGATAGATAACTAATTTCATAAACGTTACTAATAGAGAATTTCAGTATTTTATTATCATATCGTTAAACATTCTAGTCAGCTTTAGGCTCTGCTGATAAATTGGCGCTATTCTTCAATTGTTTGCAACCTGTCTGTATGTACATATATATATATATATATATATATATATATATATATATATATATATATATATATATATATATATATACTGTATATATATATATATATATATATATATATATATATATATATATATATATATATATATATATATATATATATATATTATATATATATATATATATATATCTATATTTATAAACAGTAATATACATATATTTTTAAATATAAATACGTCTGTATTTATAAACACGGGGAGTGTGTAAAAATTGTGTGTAAAACGTATGTATCCTTATATATAGCTTAATGATAAATAATATTGCCAAGACCAGGAAGAACATTCTTTATTGTACAAGCTTTCGAGTTATAAAACCTCATCATCAGGCTGAAAAAACCGACAAGGATGAGAATCAATAAAATTACAATAAAATGAATTGTCATAATAAATCTTCAGCAAAAATACTAACGAAATATATAAAATGAACAAGTAAATACAAAGTAAAAGGGTGAGACAAATAACGAAAAATTGAAACCACAAACATAAAAATATGAAAATAAAACTAAAGTGAAATGTAAACAAACTACCACTCACAAAGTAAAATATTTAACGACCTAATTGGTACCTACTATGAAATTACACGATAGCTAGTTGAATACCAGACGAGTTGTTGTTCAATTCCAGCTTCATCTTTTAATAGTCAGCGACTCTGAAATTAAAAGGTCCAGTCTATTTGAACAAAAGACAGTACCCGAAAATCCCAGGTCAGTGAAAGGATGGTCCTGTGCTAAACTGTGTTCTCTAATGGCAGAAAAGGGTGGTTTGGAAAGGAAACCTAGTTCTAATAGAAAGACCTCTGTGTTCCAGAATTCTGTGTCTGAGCCAGCGGGAACTAGATCCCCGTATCGCAGACCACACCTTGAACAAGTGAACAAGTAAACGACACAGGAATTAAGGTCCAAAGGCAGAGTAGGCTTCCCTCAAATCAGTTTCCGGTTTGTTTTCTGTAATCCTTTTACAATAAGATCACTTTTGAGAGAGAAGCCTACTCTGCCTTTGGACCTTAATTCCTATGTCGTTTACTTGTTCACTTGTTCGCAGTGTGGTCTGCGATACGTGGGATCTAGTTCCCGCTGGCTCAGACAGAATTTTGGAACACAGAGGTCTTTCTATTAGAACTAGGTTTCCCCTTTCCAAACCACCCTTTTCTGCCATCAGAGAACACAATTTAGCACAGGACCATCCTTTCACTGACCTGGATTTTCGGGTACTGTCTTTTTGTTCAAATAGACTGGACCTTTTAATTTCAGAGTCGCTGACTATTAAAAAGATGAAGCCGGAATTGAACAACAACTCGTCTGGTATTCAACTAGCTATCGTGTAATTTCATAGTAGGTACTCAATTAGGTCGTTAAATATTTTACTTTGTGAGTGGTAGTTTGTTTACATTTCACTTTAGTTTTATTTTCATATTTTTATGTTTGTGTTTTTAATTTTTCGTTATTTGTCTCACCCTTTTAGTTTGTATTTACTTGTTCATTTTATATATTTCGTTAGTATTTTTGCTGAAGATTTATTATGACAATTCATTTTATTGTAATTTTATTGATTCTCATCCTTGTCGGTTTTTTCAGCCTGATGATGAGGTTTTATACCTCGAAAGCTTGTACAATAAAAGAATGTTCTTCCTGGTCTTGGCAATATTATTTATCATTAAGCTAAGATTTCAAGTAGCCACCCAATTACCGAGTCCTTATATATATATATATATATATATATATATATATATATATATATATATATATATATATATATATATATATATATATATATATATATATATGTATATATATATATATACACATATATATATATATATTATATATATTAAGAAGTGACATAAAAGCACACACACATATATTATGTATTTATATATATATATATATATATATATATATATATATATGTGTGTGTGTGTGTGTGTGTGTGTGTGTGTGTGTGTGTGTGTTTGTGTTCTACGTACCACTTGTTAACACTCCCGTTATAAATAAACATGTGTGATAGTATATGTAATAGTTTGCAAATCGTAAATAGGATTTATTTTGTCTGTGATTTCTGCTTATGTCTCATAAATAAAAAACGATGTATTTAAATTTTCATTTAATTATTTCGCTTTTTCGAACATTGCAATTGTAACTTGATTATAACACTTAAGTCAACTAGTAGTGTAATTTCTTTTTTAATATAATGGACCGGAGTTCTTTTCGATCATTGCAATTGTGACTCTTGATTGTAACACTTGATTCGACTATTGTCAGCTTACTTTTATAAGTATAAATTGACCGGAGTAACTTTTATTTTCAAAGTTATCATAAACCATTAGCTGACGTCATTTCTGGCCTATTACCTATTCAGTTCTCTAAGTTAAAGATTCATATTTGTGATATGACAAGCGTGGAGGTGAATCACTTTTTGCTAATCTTATCATAAATTATGATTACTCCAGCAAAAATACTTGTATTTATTCAAGCCCAATAACCCCTGTCTGATGAATTATTGAAAATCATTTATAACTAAAAAGGAGAAAGCTGAAGAAGAGGGAAGAAATATTATCTAAAAAATAAAAATAAAACTGTTTTCTTCATGAAGTTGGAACATCTTACTTCCCACTCTATGGAGCCTGTGAAAGAAGAAGGTGGACTTTCTGGGAAAAATATTTTTATCTCTTTCCATTTCCTTTGTGACGAGTCCACCAACATGGCAGAGAGAGAGAGAGAGAGAGCGATTTGTTTTTTTTTTTCTAGGAACTTTCGCTCGAATGTAAGACCTAATTATTGCACAATTGATAAATAAAGAGAGAGAGAGAGAGAGAGATTTGTTTTTTCTAGGAACTTTCGCTCGAATGTAAGACCTAATCATTGCACAATTGATAAATAAAGGGAGAGAGAGAAAAAAATTTTATCCTAGGAACTTTCGCTGGAATGTAAGACCTAAATCATTGCACAATTGATAAATAAAAAGAGAGAGAGAGAGAGTTTGTTTTTTTCGGGTCTGTCGTTCAGATTTGAAAACTTAATCATTCCACAACTGATAAAGAGAGAGAGAGAATCAAAATTCAGATCAAATAGTGTTCACTATTTCCTTACCTTCAAATGCAAAAGCTTAATCATTACACAACTGATCAAAACATATTATTGTTATTATTGTTATTCAGACGATAAACACCTATTCGTATGGAACAAATAGGATATGGTGTTAATTTGAGAGTTACAGAAGATGATTTCAGCAGAAAGAAGAAGTCTGTTATTTGAAAAGAAAAAAGATAAATTAATAAATGAATAGATAAAAATAGAAATGAATGATCATAATACAAGGTGACTTTTTTTAGGGAAGTAATGCGTTGCATCTTCGCTGGAACTTTCGCGGCTCTAATTGCACAACATCCTCAGGGATATTTATGTTCGGTGAATCTCGACGGATATAGGAATGAAGAGAACAAAAAGAAAATTAACTGCAGAAAAGATCCGTCAAGAGACGAAATAAAGGAAAAAGATTTTGTTGCCGGGCGAAGGCTTCTGAAAGTGATGAACCTGGACGCAAGACCTCTCGTATTTCAGCTCAGAGCCCCATCAAAATTCCCCACTCACTCACTTTTCTCTCCTCTTTTTCTTTCCGCCCTTCCCTTGGTACCTCGTTGGAGCTAAATGGTACCCGAGAGTGAAAAGATTTCTCGAGATAAAATTCGAAGATTTAATCAGACGCATCGCCTGGATATTTTTTTAAATTTAGCTCATGCTCTCGTTCGCTCTCTTGAGACTCGAAGAAGAAGCACGAGATTAGTTTCACTGGTCTGCAAAATTCGCTAATTCGCAAGTTCGCGACTTCGTCGAAATGTTGAGAAAAGGATTCTGGAGTTTTACGTTGATATATGCTGTTTCCGCTTCGACTGAATTTCATTTTACTTTCAAAGAAATGAGGCAAATCGGGCTGTAGATCGACATGAAACTTCTTTTATTCTTCAGCCATATTATCGAGTAGAAATTTATGAATTTACGGGCCTATAAAAACAAAATGAACACGAGAAAACTGCCTTTTTTCAGCTGATTACTTCAGGGTGGTAGGTCATATATATATATATATATATATATATATATATATATATATATATATATATATATATATATATATATATATATATATATATATATACATATACATATATATGTATATATATGTGTGTATGTATATGCTGGTCACTTTTTACCAGATGTGAATGTAATTGTAATAACCACAGTGCCTTCTTAACGTCTCGAATTGTTCACACTTTTCTAGATACGCTTGACACTACAAAGCCTGAGATCCAAGTGGAGGAAATACGAAGTAATTCTGAAGTCCGGAACAGTATTCGAGCCCGCGTCTGCAGTTTGTGTACGGGGTCACGGTACCGACCTTCTCGTGGTCAGGTCGCCAACGTGACCTCGTTCTGAAACTCTGGATGCGAGTTCGTATCCTGCTACGAACATCAGAATTACTTCTTATTCTTGCATTTGGATCTCAGGCTTTGCAGTGACAAGCGTATCCAAAATGTGTGAAGAAATCGATAAGTTACAAGGGCATTGTGGTTATTACAATCACACATGTGACATACTCAAATAGGGAATAACGATTCGTTGACTTGACATTTAGACCTGCCAGTTATTTTGCCATTTTGCGAGAAGCAGAGTTCGTAAAATTTACCATAAATCTATGAAAAATCAAGTGAGACTCGATAGCTATTTTTCTCGTGATTTTTCTAACCTTCCGCGTCAGTCACAAGCTGCGCACTGACTATGATTTCACAATATACAGAAATTGGATCATATTTCAGAAATTACATCATATTTCAGATATTACCTCATATTTCAGTCCATGCATTTCCTTTTCCAACGCTTTTTTAGTACTTAGAGTTTATTATATAACATATCTCCCATAATACTTTGTTAAGACTAAGAAAATTAACAAAGAAAGTTCTCTTAAATATACTTTATAATTATTGATATGTATTGCCATTCTCAGTAGCAGCCCAGATTACAATACCCAGTGATGTATGTTGTCGATTCTTAAAATTAATTATACCCAATGATTATTGATACATATTGGCAGTCTCAATAGTAGCCCAGATTATAATACCCAGTGATGTATGTTGTCGATACCTAACATTAATTACATCCTATAATTATTGGTATACATTGGCAATCTCAGTAATAGCCCAGATTATAATGCCCAGTGATGTATGTTGTCGATTCTTAAAATTAATTATACACAATAATTTTTGATACATATTGGCAATCTCATTAGTAGTCCAGATTATGATACCCAGTGATGCATGTTGCCTATACTTAATATTAATTATATCCAATAATTATTGATATTATATTGCCAATCTCAGTAGCATCCCGGATTATAATACCCAGTGATGTATGTTGTCTATACCTAATATTAATTGTACCCTATAATTATTGATGCATATTGGCAATCTCAGTAGTAGCCCAGATTATAATACCTAGTGATGTATGTTGTCTATACTTAATATTAATTATACCCTATAATTATTGAGGCATATTGGCAATCTCAATAGTAGCCCAGATTATAATACCCAGTGATGTATGTTGTCTATACTTAATATTAATTGTACCCTATAATTATTGATACATATTGGCAATCTCCGTAGTAGCCCAGATTATAATACCCAGTGGTGTATGTTGACGATAATTCGCATCATTTATAAATAAAGAGAACACATTTCTAGCCAAAGATCAAGGTCATGGTGGGACGGCCAACTTGCAGAGCTAAATTCTTTAGATTTTGCAGCGTTGAAAAGAATATTCAGTATTACAAAGCAAATGTTCTGCATGGCACTTGTAACAATAATTCTCATTGATGAAGTTCACCAGACAACAGCAAACATCATTCTCTTTCTGAAAGGTGTTTTTCAGCGATGAATAACGAATATTTAAATTATTTAAAATTAATTAATTTTCACCGTTAAATTGCGAATATTTAAATTAATAATTAAAGTTATTTTCACCGGTAAACTACGGATGTTTTTATTAACATTTAAAATTCATTTCAGGATTAAATTACGAATATTAGAAATAAATTTTTATCTCACGAGTAAGATTCATCAGCACCAGAGATATTATACTAAAACCGACCATACAGATCTGCTGCCAAACATCTCGTTAATCCTTAACAAGATATGGCACCGTATTGACCAGACGAGAGTAATGAATCGTTTCTCTCTCTCTCTCCTCGAGTAAGATGACAGATTGGACAAGCAACTGTGAATATTATTTGATATAAATCTTGATATTCTCTCTCTCTCTCTCTCTCTCTCTCTCTCTCAGTTCGAGGTCTGTTTACTCTCTGAAGTTTAACGAACTCCCATTAAGGTCTAATTGCATTGTTTGATTAAGGCACGGTCCACAACAACGCCATCTCTCGGCCGTTTCAGCATTAGCTTTGTGACAGCGAGCGGGAATGTTCGTTTGTTTTCCTTTGAAGGTTTTCTCGAAAATGAGATTGCTCAGGAGTTTACACATGCATATATATATATCGTTTTATTTTTAATGAAGTTGCTCCAAGATTAGTTTATCTAAGTACAAGTAATAACTAATCTTTTGTAGTTGAATCCTTTTATAATTTATCTCGAGTAGAACTGAATCTACAAAGATCGTAAAA
>NC_089745.1:38112989-38117989 GCF_040412425.1 Macrobrachium rosenbergii
TAGAAGTCAGTCGTCACAGGTCAGAACATTCAAGATGAAAAATAAAAAATTCTGGGAGATTTTTAATCATTTTTGCTCATAGTCAGGAAAAATTATAAAGACAAAAATAGTAGATTTTCAGGCATAGAATTTTTTTCTAAGTTGAAAACGAATAGAGAGAGTTATTTCCACCAAAAAGTTTGGTAAAAAAAATGTGAAAGGTTAGAGAGCTCTGTATAGATCATACACTTGAAGCCTCAGATGCAATGAGAAACAGTTATTTTAGAGATTTATAACTGTTTGGTGAATTGACATCAGTTGAGAAAGGCGTTGACCTAAAATGGTGAATGATAACTTTGTGGCCTCCCTGTCGAACTTCTCAGTTCCACAGGTCCTTTATTCCTCACACTTTGTACTGTGGAACAGCCAATCTGAGGATGTCGTACAATTGGAATATCAAAAGTTCAAGCGAAGATGCAATGCGTTACTACCCTAATACAATTCTCCTTGTACTTTGATATTTTACTTACTTTTTTATTTACTTGTTAATTTGTTCAGTTATTTTTTCTATTTTAATAGGTGATCTCTTCTTTCCGTATTTCCCATTACCTTCTGTTGCGTCTTCCTAATGAACACCATATTCTTTGAAAGCTTAAATTCCAAGTCAGTAGCCCCTGCGGGCCTATTCCATATGAATAGGGTTCACCTTCTGAATAATAATAATAATAATAATAATAATAATAATAATAATAATAATAATAAGGAATATGACCCTCTTTTAGGCAAGTTTTGCTGAATAAAATGGCTGCATTTTGCGAATTGATTTTATACTGAGTTTTCTCAATTATTCTAATAATTCGCTTTTCCTGCACATCAATATTATTTAGTCAATAATTGGCCAATGTTCATATTTCGATGGATAAAACAGCGTATTTCTTACAGCAGAAATTCTTTGTGCAAACCATTACAGCAGGCTACTGAAACATGGGATCTAAATCCGTAGATTTTCCTGATGGCATTTTCGGTGGTATTTCTTCTTTTTTCTTTTTCTGGCGTCTATCTGGTATTTCTAGACGTCAGAAAAAGAAAAGAATAAGGAATACCATCGAAAATACCACCATGAAAATCTGCGGGTTTACATCCCATGTTTCAGTAACCTGCTGTAATGGTTTACATAAAGAATTTCTGCTGTAAGAAATACGCTGTTTTATCCAAGAAAATATGAACAATGGCCAATTATTGACTAAATAATATTGATGTGCAGGAAAAGCGAATTATTAGAATTGAAAACTCTCAGTATAAAATCAATTCGCATAATGCAGCCATTTTATTCAGCAAAACTTGCCTCAAAGAGGGTCTCTTCGTTAGGTTTCGTTTTTTGTTTGGCTGTGAAAGATCGAGCCATAGAGATTATAACTTGACCTTTAATAGCTTTTCTAGCTGTCCAAATTTTCATCGATTTAAGCTTTATTTCTTAAATTCAAGTCAGTTACACCCACCACCTCTTCGTTAGATTTGGTTTTTTGTTTGGCTGTCGAGAGTCGAGTCAAAGAGGGCAGTTTATGGGGTCGTTGATTAGAACGGTGCATTGAGGTAAAGAGAATTTTACTTATCGGACTATCGACCGTCTGTTATTTTTTTCACAGCGACTTCTTCTTCCCTTGCTTTTGTTGTTGGAGGTGGGTGTGCTACTGTTGATATTGTTACTGCTGTTGTTATTACTCTTGTGAAGTTAAGATCAGCGGTGGTAGTGTTGTACAACAACAAGAAAGACTGTTCTGTTGCCCCTTGCGTTCATTTTCTGTCGAGTGTGTTCAAGTGCGTCTGTTAAAATTGTGAGTAATTCTTTCTATTCCTCGCCATACTTCATAATAAAACAATAAATAGGAAGGTAATGCACGGAATAAATAATCAGTTCCAAGCCAGTGTGGGGACGATGAGGAAAAACAGAAAGGGAAATAAGCCATAGAGGACTAATAAGAAATAAATCGGCTTTAAGAAGTACAGCATTCAGAGGCAAACTAGGAGGTAGGGTGGGGAGCCGTTCCAAAGGCAACTACTATTGCTAATACTGCTACTGCTGGCCCTACTTTGTATAAACAGTCAGCTCTAAAAGCGAGAGGTTCCGTTTTTGGTGAATGGGATGAGGCTGCAGGCCTCGCATCCCCCTCCTTCTTTCCCCTCCCCACCCACTCCATTTCCTACTCTCCTCCCCTCAGATCGGAAGGGTAACCTCCCAGCCCAGTGTAGAAAAGAGATTCAAAGCTGCGCCTTATTCCTTTTGGCCACAATCTGTAATTAAAACCAAATGAGGAAGCCTGAAGTTCAGGTTGAGCTGTCAGTGGTTTGTAAAGAAAATGTCTGGCCATTAAATATTAGAGCAACGTGAGGTACGATCCACATTGAAATACCTATTATAAAACTTCTGTTATATTGAAAAATTTATATGTACTAAACTTAGAGCTTTCGGTCAACTACTGTGGACAAAAAGTCCACAATAGTTGGACGAAAGCTCTGTATAAGTCTTTTGTACATATATATTTTTCAACACGCTAGACGTTTTATAATAATAATAATAATAATAATAATAATAATAATAATAATAATAATAATAATATTATTATTATTATTATTATTATTATTATTATTATTATTATTATTATTATTATTATTCAGAAGTTGAAACCTATTCATATGGAACAAGCCCACCAAAGGGGCAATTGACTTGAAATTCAAGCTTTCAAAGAATATCGAGTTCATTCGAAAGAAGTAACGGAAGGTAATGGGAAATACAGAAACAATAAGTAAAGATTTAAGTAAAATATTAAAATTGTGGGTCTCATCTCACGTTTCTGAGAAATACGACATAGTAATTTTTATTTTATTAGGGCAACATAATATGCAGTATCCTCTATTTTCTGGGATGTTGCGAAACATCTTATGTAGCACAGTTGGTCTTGAAAGCTTGCGATTATTCGCGCCATAATCCTTTTACTCTTCCTCCTGTAAAGTAACTTAACTCGCATCTTCTCATCTTTTGTGTTGAAATGAGGCGGTCACCTTGAAGAAAATCCTTGATTTAAGTTAGCATATATACAGTATATATATATATATATATATATATATATATATATATATATATATATATATATATATATATATATATATATATATATATATATATATATTATATATTTATAAATATATATATACATATTTATGAATATAATATATATATATATATATATATATATATATATATATATATATATATATATATGTGTGTGTGTGTGTGTGTGTGTGTGTGTATATATGCTTTCTCTGACGCTTAAGAACCCAAATACACAACGCCATCTTTATTTTGTAATTATCTCGAGTAAATATCTTTACATTCCTCTTCGCTAGGAAAACGACTGGAGACATTAATTACCTCAGACCTTTGTATTTCTTGGCTCGTTCTGCTCTGGAATTCCAGGACAGGAAGGGAATGACTTCAAAGAAACATCTGGAGAATCTCTCTCTCTCTCTCTCTCTCTCTCTCTCTCTCTCTCTCTCTCTCTCTCTCTCTCTCTCTCTCTCTCTCTCTCTCGGAACCAAAAGCTGCTGTAAGACAGACAAAGACTGTATTGATTACGGAACGAAAGGTCATAAAAAGAATTAAATATAAATGTGAACGTCTCTCTCTCTCTCTCTCTCTCTCTCTCTCTCTCTCTCTCTCTCTCTCTCTCTCTCTCTCTCTCTAGCCTAACCCAGTAAGGGGGTAGTTCCGTCAGTGCACCTCAACTGGTGCATTGTGGACATTACTTAAGGGTGTTTGCAGCGTCCCTTCGGCCCCTAGCTGCAACCTCTTTCATTCCTTTCACTGTACTTCCGCTCATATCTTTCCATCTGACTTTCCACCTTCTCCAACAGTTGTTTCATAGTGCAACTGCGAGGTTTTCCTCCTGTTGCACCTTTCAAACCTCCTTACTGTCAGTTTTCCTTTCAGAGCTTAATGACCTTATAGGTCCCAGCGCTTGACCTTTGTCCTAAATCCTATATTCTTTTCTATTCTCTTCACCAAGTAAACACTACGAAATATTGATCCTCATTCATGGAAACTTATGCGGAATGGACGTTAGTTTAGTGGCGGCTTTTTTTTTTTTTTTTTTGCACGGAATACGGATTTACGATTGAAGTCTACGGACTAAAAAATTTTTTTATTTCGACAAGATTAAACAAGCAAAAAATGCGCCGAAGTTTCTTCGGCACAGTCGAGTTTTCTGTATAACCGCTACAGTGTATAATCAAGGCCACCGAAAATAGATATGATTTTCGGTGGTCTCGGTATAATGCTGTATGAGCCGTGGTCCATGAAACTTTAACCACAGCCCGGTGGTGGCTTATCCTATATCGTTGCCAGCAACACGAGTATGGCTAACTTTAACCTTAAATAAAATAAAAAAAGAGGGCTGCAATTTGGTATGTTTGATGATTGGAGGGTGGATGGGCTAGCCTCAATTTGGCTGAGGGCGGATAGGAAAAGTGCGGACAGAAAAAGTGCGGACGGACAGACAAAGCCGGCACAATAGTTTCCTTTTACAGAAAATGAATACGTACATACGACGGCGAACAAACACACACACAAGCACAGTTTGCAGTCTTCTAGCTCTACCTGCCAGCTTACGTAGAAATATAATTAATTTTGTATGGTACCGAATGATTTAAATATCACCCACTAATCTAGTTAGCCGCCATAGGCCTAAAAGATGTTTAAGGACTGAATGTATATCTATCCAAGGCAGTACTCTAACTTCCCAGGCAGCAATAACTACTCATTAATAAGTTGCTTTCGCATTAAACGTGAGCAAAGAAAATGGCATCAAATTCCTACCCAGGCGCGAATGACCTGCCCGAAACACGCACAGTGGGGGCACAAACTGTAAAACCCTTGTGACGTCATACCGCTGTGACGTCATCGCCCGGCACACCGGATTAAGAAGCACATAGTTCCTCCGTCTTTTTCATCTCCGGGTCACGTT
>NC_089745.1:38122989-38135489 GCF_040412425.1 Macrobrachium rosenbergii
TTTCATATTAGGTTTTCACACTGAGGAAAAACAAAGTTGTGTGTTCAAGATACGTAGAGAGATTCAATTTATTAGTTGTGTGTTTTCGTAGAGACGATATTAGGTTTTTGAGGAAGAACAAAGTTTGTGAGTTCAAGATACGTAGAGAGATTCCATATTAGGTTTTCACACTGAAGAAGAACAAAGTTGTGAGTTCAAGATTTCATATTAGGGTTTTCACGCTGAGGAAGAACAAAGTTGTGTGTTCAAGATACGTAGAGAGATTTCATATTAGGTTTTCACACTGAGGAAGAACAAAGTTGTGTGTTCAAGATACGTAGAGAGATTCCATATTAGGTTTTCACACTGAGGAAGAACAAAGTTGTGAGTTCAAGATACGTAGAGAGATTCGATATTAGGTTTTCACACTGAAGAAGAACAAAGTTGTGAGTTCAAGATACGTAGAGAGATTCGATATTAGGTTTTCACACTGAGGAAGAACAAAGTTGTGAGTTCAAGATACGTAGAGAGATTCGATATTAGGTTTTCACACTGAGGAAGAACAAAGTTGTGAGTTCAAGATCAAGATGAAGAAGAACGTAGAGAGATTCGATATTAGGTTTTCACACTGAGGAAGAACAAAGTTGTGTGTTCAAGATACGTAGAGAGATTCCATATTTGGTTTTCACACTGAGGAAGAACAAAGTTGTGAGTTCAAGATACGTAGAGAGATTCGATATAGGTTTTTAGGTTTTCGTAGAGAGACACTGAGGAAGAACAAAGTTGTGTATTCAAGATACGTAGAGAGATTCCGTGAAGAAGAACAAAGTTTGGTTTTCACACTGAGGAAGAACAAAGTTGTGAGTTCAAGATACATAGAGAGATTCGATATTAGGTTTTCACACTGAGGAAGAACAAAGTTGTGTGTTCAAGATACGTAGAGAGATTCGATATTTGGTTTTCACACTGAGGAAGAACAAAGTTTTTGTTGTTGTTCAAGATACGTAGAGAGATTCGATATTAGGTTTTCACACTGAGGAAGAACAAAGTTTGTGAGTTCAAGATACGTAGAGATTCCTTATTAGGTTTTCACACTGAAGAAGAACAAAGTTTGTGAGTTCAAGATACGTAGAGAGAGAGGTTTTCACACTGAGGAAGAACAAATTTGGTTTTTCACACTGAGGAAGAACAAAGTTGTGAGTTCAAGATACGTAGAGAGATTCGATATTAGGTTTTCACACTGAGGAAGAACAAAGATGTTAGTTCAAGATACGTAAAGAGATTCGATATTAGGTTTTCACACTGAGGAAGAACAAAGTTTGTGAGTTCAAGATACGTAGAGAGATTCCTTATTAGGTTTTCACACTGAAGAAGAACAAAGTTGTGAGTTCAAGATATGTAGAGAGATTCGATATTAGGTTTTCACACTGAGGAAGAACAAAGTTGTGTGTTCAAGATACGTAGAGAGATTCCATATTAGGTTTTCACACTGAAGAAGAACAAAGTTGTGAGTTCAAGATACGTAGAGAGATTCGATATTAGGTTTTCACACTGAGGAAGAACAAAGTTGTGTGTTCAAGATACGTAGAGAGATTCCATATTTGGTTTTCACACTGAGGAAGAACAAAGTTGTGTGTTCAAGATACGTAGAGAGATTCGATATTAGGTTTTCACACTGAGGAAGAACAAAGTTGTGTGTTCAAGATACGTAGAGAGATTCGATATTAGGTTTTCACACTGAGGAAGAACAAAGTTTGTGAGTTCAAGATACGTAGAGAGATTCCATATTAGGTTTTCACACTGAAGAAGAACAAAGTTGTGAGTTCAAGATACGTAGAGAGATTCGATATTAGGTTTTCACACTGAGAAAGAACAAAGTTGTGAGTTCAAGATACGTAGAGAGATTCCATATTAGGTTTTCACACTGAGGAAGAACAAAGTTGTGTGTTCAAGTTACGTAGAGAGATTGCCTATTAGGTTTTCGCACTGAGGAAGAACGAAGTTGTGAGTTCGAGATACATAGAGAGGTTTTGTATTTGATTTTCGCACTGAGGAAGAACAAAGTTGTGTGTTCAAGATACGTAGAGAAATTCCATATTAGGTTTTCACACTGAAGAAGAACAAAGTTTGTAAGTTCAAGATACATAGAGAGACTCCATATTAGGTTTTCACACACTGAGTAAGAACAAAGTTTTGTGTTCAAGATACATACAGAGATTCCATATTAGGTTTTCACACTGAAGAAGAACAAAGTTGTGTGTTTAACATAAGTAGAGAGATTCGATATTAGGTTTTCACACTGAAGAAGAACAGTTTGTGTGCTCGAGATACGTTGAGATTTTCCCTATTAATTTTTCACACTGAGGAAGAACAAAGTTTGTGAGTTCAAGATACGTAGAGAGATTCCATATTAGGTTTTCACACTGAAGAAGAACAAAGTTGTGAGTTCAAGATACGTAGAGAGATTCGATATTAGGTTTTCACACTGAGGAAGAACAAAGTTGTGAGTTCAAGATTCGTAGAGAGATTCGATATTAGGTTTTCCCACTGAGAAAGAACAAAGTTGTGAGTTCATGATACGTAGAGAGATTCCATATTAGGTTTTCACTCTAAGGAAGAACAAAGTTGTGAGTTCAAGATACGTAGAGAGATATTGTATTTGATTTTCACAATGAAGAACAAAGTTGTGTGTTCGAGATACGTAGAGAGATTCCGTATTAGGGTTTTCACACTGAGGAAGAACAAAGGAGTTCTAGAGCCGATGAAAGCGAAATCCAGTTTTATAATTTTGCTCATTGGTGGTAATTTCAGATTCTTCATCTGCTGTGAATTTAAAGGGAAGTTACGCCACTTATGGAACCGGTAAAGTATTTGTAAAGTTTTCTTAAATACCGTCGTCACCGTAAGAAGGTAGTGACATAAAGAAACCTAACTTTGAGCACTGTAAGCATTACTAAAGGTGTCTGTAGCGATCATTGGCCCCTCGTTGTACCCACTATTTAGCCTTTTTCTCTGTCTCCTTTCCCACTTCCTTTCTTCAATCTTGCTGTCAAACCTCTCAAACTATTACTACACAATACATCTGTGGGGCTTCTAGTTCCTTCTATAGATCCTTGTACTTCATCTCCTTTATTTTCTGGGTCTCTTTATCTTGCTGTCCAACCACTCCAACTTCCTCTCCTCACAGCCGAAAATGCTCCAGTGCTTGCTTTGACAGCCTAATTTTATAAGATCAAATCAAATATTATTCTTTTTATTATTATTCAGAAGATGAACCCTATTCATATGGAACAAGCTTACTGGGTTATTTTCCTAAAATCCCAGCTTCCAAAGAATATGATGTTCATTGAAAGAAATAACAGAAGGTAGGAGGAAATACACAAAGATATTAGCCATTTGAAAAAAGATAAATTAATAAATTTGCAAACAGATAAGTAAATATATAGATAGAATGTTAAAGTAAGAGGTGAATTGTTTTATGGTAGAAATGAATTGCATCTTCGCAAAAATTTACAAAACGTGATAGACGAAATACGTAAAGGTATATCAAAACAGCCAGATCAGGTCTAGTAATCCTTCAAAAAAGGAAAACCATTTAATCTATCAGAATATGTATCCCATTTCCCCTCCTAGCGAGGCTTTATGCCATTACTTCAGAATAACCGGTTCAATCATCATGTTTATGTTCGACCGAGAATATGCAGAGCAAGTTATTCTGGAATCGCCTTAAATTATCATAGAAATGACGTGGCTCAAAGCAAACATGATGGAACCATTTTTATGTGGCAGAATTGTTATTTTTTTTTCTTGGAGAAACTTAGTTATTTTCAAAAAATTTTTTAAAGAAAAGGTTCAATCATAGTTCTCGTCGTTCAAGGCAAAAATTTTTTTAAAACCTACTACAAAAGAAAATTCCTTTAGTGAATTTTTTTTTCAGCAGAAACTTACTTATTTTCAAGAATTTTTTTCTAAAGAAAAGTTTCACTCATTGGTCTCGTTATTCAAGCCAAATAAAATTATTATAAAAGAAAATTCCTGTAAATTTTTTCATCAGAAATTTACTTATATTCAGGAATATTTTGAGAAAAGTATCGCCCATTGGGTCTCGTCATTCAGAGCAAGAAAAAATAAAACTTGCAAAATAAGATTACATTAATTAAAAAAAACAAATTTTTCCATAATTTAATTCTAGACAGTTTTTTTATTTTTTTTTCTTAGCAGCTTAAGAAAATATATAACTGTAATAATATAGATACAAATGATTAGTTATTATTATTATTATTATTATTATTATTATTATTATTATTATTATTATTATTATTATTAATGGGCATAAATTCTTCAAGAACAAGGCAACATACCAGGAGCCTGCATGAATATACTCCACAAAATAAAGCGCTTCTAATTATGAGAATCGGCAAAGAAGGAAGGAAGAGAAATAAATATATATATTTTGATAAAGTTTTCCGATATACAATTAACACAGGAACGGATAGGTTACGAAATAATATGCACAGTATACTTTACACTATAATTAGGAAGAAATGCCTTGAAGATGGAGATAGAGTAGCCTCTGAAAGCTTAGAAATAAGGAATCTCCTAATATGAACTTTCCGTATTATTGAGGTCCTTTGTGAGAGTCATAACTTTAAACAGTGAATTTGTGTATATGTATATATATATATATATATATATATATATATATATATATATATATATATATATATATATATATATATATATATATATATATATATATATATATATATATATATATATATATATATATATATATATATATATATATATATATATATATATATATATATATATATATATGTTTTGTGTGTGTATTTACGATCTTGATGGCATGTGCTATGCTGCGCTGGAACCCGGCACTGCCCATCATGTTTCCCTAAACTCCCGATCCCCTACCTACCCCACCTCCACCCAGGGCTGACAAACAGGTTTCCAGGGGGGTGGAGTGTCATGCCTCCCATACCCTCCCAATCGCCTACCTACCCCACCCCAACCCGGCGCTGACAAACAAGAAAGATCCACACGGATTTTGTTATTATAGATATATATTTATGTGTGTGTGTATATATATATATATATATATATATATATATATATATATATATATATATATATATATATATATATATATAAAATTTACTTACATTTTTATTTATTAATTTATCAGCTTTTCTAATAATTGATCTCCTCTATCTATATTTCCCACTGCCTTCTGTTACTTCTTTCGAATAAACGCCAAATTCTTCGGAAGCTTGAATTTCAAATCAGTGGCCCTTATGGTGGGCTTTTTCCATATGAATAAAACTCATCTTCTGAATAATAATAATAATAATAATAATAATAATAATAATAATAATAATAATAATAATAATATATTATTATTATTATTATTATTATTATTATTATTATTATTCAGAAGATGAACCCTATTCATATGGAACAAGCCTGAAGTCTAAGCCTAGTTTCCATCTCCTGATTAAATATATATATATATATATATATATATATATATATATATATATATATATATATATATATATATATATATATATATATATATATATAGATATATATATATATATATATAATCAGGCGGTGGAAACTAGACTTACGCTTGAGTATATCCTCAAACCCCAGAACTCAGAAGACTCAATATCTGGCCGCGGTACGAATGTAGTGACGAGGGCCAACATTTGGAAACGTCTTGTGTGTAACCACCACCAGCCAAAGTCAACTAGGTAACGACATTACTCGAGATAACAAATACCCTCAGTGGGACACTCCAATCAGTTAAGAAAGCATTACTGGAATGAGATGTGGAATCCACACATAGTTGACAACTCAACTATTCCCCCCCCTCCTCTCTCTCTCTCTCTCTCTCTCTCTCTCTCTCTCTCTCTCTCTCTCTCTCTCTCTCTCTCTCTCTCTTTTGAGTGAACATGACTGAAGTAATCAACACACAAGCACGCAATCACGTGTGTCATTGGTCGCCCTTGCTTTTCATTTGATATTCCTGGGTTCGATCCCGTTGTGAGTCAGAAATGTGGCTATCTCTCTCTCTCTCTCTCTCTCTCTCTCTCTCTCTCTCTCTCTCTCTCTCTATATATATATATATATATATATATATATATATATATATATATATATATATATATATATATATATATATATATATATATATATATATATATATATATATATATATATATTTTTGTATATATTATTATATATAATTATATATATATATATATATATATATATATATATATGTGTGTGTGTGTGTGTGTGTGTATATAATATTTTTGTATATATAACATATATACTGTATATTTGTGTGTGTATTTACATAAGTATGTGTTTATCAAAGAAGTCACAAATCCTGGTAATACATTTCCTTATAAGATAAATTTGCCAAAGACCTTGATTGAGAAAACTTTGAAATTTACGTACTCCCTTCCCGTAATGTTTGTTGACTAACACAACTTTACGTCAAACAAAAAAACATCCATTATGAAAATTGGTTTCCTTTTGCAATGATATTGGAAAATGGTATCCGGAGAGAGAGAGAGAGAGATGGAATTAATATTGACCAATACGAAATTCAGCCTAATAATTATTTGTTGTTGGAAAAATGTCAAAAAAGAATCGTTGGTTAGAAGTTGAGGTTGGAAAGCTTTGAGTCTAATTAGGTCAAAGTTAACCGGACATTTCCCATCGTTTCAAATTTTTCAGACATTTTACGCACTTTCCTGTCTTTCAACATTTGCCTACTTTTACATGGACACTGCATGTTACGTTCTCCAAGCGTTTTATATCTAGCAAGAGTGTTTAATTTTTGCATTTTCATTTGTTATGTTAAATATTCCCAGCTTTTACATTTTTATTTATTGTGTTCAATATTTCCAGCGTCTTGCGTTTTTATTTATTGTATTAAATTGTCCAAACTTTTTGAATTTTTATTTTTTTGTGTTAAATTGTCCCAGTGTCTTGCGTTTTCATTCGCTGTGTTAAGCTGTCCAAATTTTTTGTGTTTTAATTTGTTGTGTTAAATTGTCCCAGCGTCTTGCATTTTCGTTTATTGTATTAAATTGTCCTAACGTTAACATTTTTATGTATTGTTCTAAATTGCATCAACGTCTTGCATTTTCATTTAGTGTTAAATTGTCACAAAGTCTTGCATTTGCTTTTATTGTGTTAAAGTGTCCCAACTTTTTGCATTTTCATTTATTGTGTTAAATTGTTCCAACGTTTTCTATTTTCATCTATTGTGTTAAATTGTTCAAAAATTTGCATTTTTATCTATTGTGTTAAATTTTCCAACGTTTTGCACTTTTATTTATTGTGTTAAAATATCAGTGTCTTGCTTTTCATTTATTGTGTTGAATTGTCCAAACATTTTGCACTTTTATTTATTGATCTAAATTGTCTCAACGTCTTGCATTTTCATTTATGGTATTAAATTGTCCCAATGTATTGCATTGTCATTTATTGTGTTAAATTATCCAAACTTTTGCATTTTTATTTATTGCGTTAAATTGTCCCAGTGTCTTGCGTTTTCATTTATTATGTTAAATTGTCCAAACATTTTACACTTTTATTAATTGCGTTAGATTGTCCCAGCGTCTTGCGTTTTCATTTATTGTGTTAAATTGTTTTAACATATTGAATTTTTTGTGTTAAATTGTCCCAACATTTTGCATTTTCATTTATTGTGTTAAACTTTCCCAACATCTTGCATTTTTATTGTGTTAAATTCCAACGTGTTGCATTTTCATTTATGTTAAATTGTTCCAGTGTCTTGCATTTTCATTGTATTGCATTAAATTTGTCCCAGCGTCTTGCGTTTTCATTTATTGTGTTAAATTGACCCAACATTTTGCACTTTCATTTATTGTGTTATACTGTTCCAACTTTCCATTTTTATTTATTGTGTTAAATTATCCCATTGTTTTACATTATAATTTATTGTGTTAAATCGTCCCAACGTTTTGCATTTTCATTTATCAAGGGCATTAAATCTTTTCAGCATTTTGCATTTTCCAAGCTCATGGCGTAGGAAAAGGTTCCCGGCGTGTTTGTCTGGAAATGTCATGAAAAGACAGCTCACGGATGTCAATATCAGCTTCTTCAGAAGTTGTCTAGAAGGGAAGGCGTTGAGGAGAGATCGATTCAAGTGTTGTGCTCTGCTACCCCCTAAAATCTGACCAGGTTTTTTTTTTATATATACGCTGGAAATATTTCATTTCTGCTAACATTTGGCAGAACTGGCAAAAAATGTGATTTTCGTAACGGTGGTCTTCGTAAAACCCAAATTTTCAAGTAATACCACGTATAATGTTACATTTTCCTTCTCACGTAAAGCTGATTAAGAAGAAAATTAATCATAAATCATGAAATTTGGGTTGTAAAGCCAAGCACTGGGTGGGCACTTTCTGCCAATCAGTGCCTAAGAAGGTGCAAAGAAGCAGTTGGGGTGGTTGGACAGCAAGGTGAAGAGACCTCCAGAAAATATAGGAGATAAAGTAAAAGGATCTAAAGCAGGAATTGGAAGAAAATCCCACATTTATAAGCGAAGATTCCGAATCTGCTTACCATTCGTCACCCGACCTTTGCAAAGAGTGACCTTTTTATCTCTTTGTGAACTTTTCTTGCGGACGGTATAAATGTTCTGCGTTATCGACGTCGCTTTTAACCGGATTACTCAGGAAAGGAAGGTGAGAAATGTCAAGAAGAGTAAAGGAAAAGGAAGAAAAAGGAGTGGAGAATTGTGATCAGAAGATACGAAAAGACGAGCCCATGTTGGAGTTAGAGGAATTATCAGAAAACCCTGTTCTTAAGGCAAGAATAACAACGAAAAGTAAAGAAAAATAAAGAAAAGGGAGGGGAGAATTGCGATAGAAAGATACAAAAGGACTAGCCCATGTTGGAGTTAGAGGAATTATCAGAAAACCCTGTTCTTAAGGCAAGAGTAAAGAAAAATAAAGAAAAGGGAGGGGAGAATTGCGATAGAAAGACAAAAGGACTAGCCCATGTTGGAGTTAGAGGAATTATCAGAAAATAATCTGATAATTCCTTTAGTTAAAGGAATTATCAGAAAATCCTCGTTCAGAAATCAAGAACAAAGGAAAATAAAGAAAAAGGAGTGGAGATTTGCGATAGAAAATCCTGTTCAGTATCTCATTCTGGAATAGAAAAAAATGTATAAAAGACATAACTAAGCTGTTTCTCGCCAGAGTAAAGGAATAAGAATCTAGACAGCAATTTTCATTTAACACAATAAATGGAAATGCAAGACGTTGGGACAATTTAACACAATAAATAAAATGCAAAACGTTGGAACGATTTAACGCAATAAATTAAAATGCAAGACGTTGGAACAATTTAACGCAATAAATAAATATGGCAGAAGTTAGGGCAATTTAACACAATAAACGAAAATGCAAAATGTTGGAACAATAAAAAAGCAACAATGTCAGTGAAAAAAAATTCACTAATGTTGAATTTGAAAGAAAATAAGACGAATGAAAAAGTAAAACTTCATTATATTTTCCAAATCTTAGTCAACCTTCGTATCCGAGGCACTTAACGAAAAGTTACGCACCCCTGTCAGCCGAATTCTCGAATCTAATTGAAATCCGCAAAGGGTGCGCCTCGCTTGTCGCCAGCCCTGCGCTTGACATTGCCTCAGGAAATCGTAATTATTTATGAAGAAGAAGAAGAAGAAGGAGAAGGAGGGAGAGGAGAAGAAGGGGGAGGAGG
The DNA here is from genome assembly GCF_040412425.1 of Macrobrachium rosenbergii. Taxonomy (NCBI): domain Eukaryota; kingdom Metazoa; phylum Arthropoda; class Malacostraca; order Decapoda; family Palaemonidae; genus Macrobrachium; species Macrobrachium rosenbergii. Next base: position 38,132,767 of record NC_089745.1, read on the forward strand.
AGTAGTAGAAGAAAAAGGAGGAGGAGGAGGAGGTAGTCATGGCTGTGTTGTGACGTTACGTCAGTGGCAGGAGAGAGACAGACGGAGAGAGAGGTGTTTCATAAATACTTGGCGTAGGAGTGTGTATATGTATATATATATATATATATATATATATATATATATATATATATATATATATATATATATATATATGTATAAATGTATGTATAAGAGGAGAGAGCGTGTGTGCGCGTGTGTGTGGCTACATGAATATATTATGTATACATCAGTAACCAGATTCACACTTTAAATGCTGTATCAACAATGTACAAAATACGAAGAAACTGTCATGATAGAAACTGCTTTAATTAAAATCCAATACCCAAGACTCCTTAAGGACTGTGCCGCGACTCTTCCCCCACATATACCGCGCCACTCACCTCACCTGCCATGCACACTCTGCCCTGCCTTGACGTTGAAGGATCTGCATTCCTGCACCTTCTCGGTCTCCTGCTTTTTACCCCCCTAAAAGTTTATACTTGCTTTTAGCCAGTAAATTTTCCTCTGTTCTTTAGATGTGGCCACTTCATAAATACTATATATGCATATGTATATTATATATATTTGTGTGTGTGTGTGTTTGTTCATATATATATATATGTATATATATATATATATATATATATATATATATATATATATATATATATATATATATATATATATATATATATAAACATACAACAGTACTTCATAAAATATTTTTTTAGAAATTCTTCATAATCTGCTGATTTTTGTTTTCCTACCCAGTACTTCGAAACCAATGTCGGATACGTTCAAAGCCCACATTGAAACATAGGAAAATTATATATTTAAGTCCAGTGTGCAATAATGGTTTAAAGTAAAATAATACCAACATATTTACAAGAAATAGGATGGCTTTATAAATGAACCAGACCAGCAATAGTGCAGTATTAGTGGTAAACTCATAACTCTACAAAAGAGAGACTGATGACAAAAAATTTCCTGCTGAACTAAAGGTAGGGAACACAATCAAGGGTTGTAAAGTCAGTCCAGTAGTGACCGATCATAACGGCGTGAAATATCAACCACCTTTAGAGCCGGGCGTTACCTAAAGCGTATATGAAACCACTGTTTCCGTTTTCCATTTACATTTTGCAGACAGCTAAGTCAAAAGTACAAATTTAGCCAGAACAATAAACTTGGTTTAAGGATTTGACGAAATTATGTCGACGCAGAAAATAAAACCACTCATGAACAACTATACATCCTCACTTACCGTGATCTTGTGGTTCAGTTGTTTTTACTGAAACGCAAATAAAAATGTGCAAGAGATGACGTATTTACCAAAATAGAGGGAAAATCGTTCCATATCTCTGAGGAAGAGTAACGATCGCATTCACACCGTATCGAAGTTCCTAACGATCTTATAGAAATACAGGAAAAAGTTGAATCGTTTGTCAGTTCCAATTGAAGCCTTATATGAAATCCAATTCCGCCCATATTATCGAAGGAAAAGGTTCTTCAATCCCTGCCTATAACAGACCTCTGCCCAGCTTCCAGAATTCTTCAGTTTTAGCAGATTCTCTCGACCATATATGTATATTTAAAGATTAAGAATTTTTATATCTTCATGCGGCGTTGTGGAATATTTAAGATAACATTTTCCATTGCTGGGGTTAAGGTTCAACAGCACATTTACCATGAACAAATCCTACGGTAGATGAAAGCCACAATATTATTAGGTTTCTAATTCCTACATCTAAGATGTTCCCGACCAAATATATATTTAAAGATTGAGAATTTTTATATTTTAATGCGGCGTTGTGTAATATTTAAGATATAGTTTTCACTGTTGGGATAAATATTAAACAGCACATTTACCATAAATGAATCCTAAGGTAGATGCAAGCCACAATATTATCAAATTTCTAATTCCTGCATTTAAGATGTTCGCTACAGAGTCTTGTCCAAGCAAGGAGAGATGTCTGTTCACTTTCAGAAAACTAATGATTCGCTTTAGATCACTGAGGGAACAACTGATGTCTGGGAATGGATGAGTGTGCTTAGCTTTCATAAATTGCATTTTTCATTGTGATCACACATGTATGGTCTCTCTCTCTCTCTCTCTCTCTCTTGAAAACAGAAACTGCTGTCGTAAACTGAGTCTTATACTTTTGAGATAATGAAAACTGGGACAGTTCATTGTAATCACACATGTATGGCCTCTCTCTCTCTCTCTCTCTCTCTCTCTCTCTCTCTCTCTCTCTCTCTCTCTCTCTCTCTCTCTCTCGAAAACAGAAACTGCTGTCGTAAACTGAGTCTTATACTTTTGAGATAATGAAAACTGGGACAGTTCATTGTAATCACACATGTATGGCTTCTCTCTCTCTCTCTCTCTCTCTCTCTCTCTCTCTCTCTCTCTCTCTCTCTCTCTCTCTCTCTCTCTCTCTCTCAGTTATCTGATGTCTTAAAATGAGTCATTTACTTTTGCAATAATGAAAACTGATAGTCCCCTGGTAGTTTGGTATCGATGCCATATGTTCTATTCTGAGCGTGTAACGCGATGAATGATCAACCCTCGACTATCACTCCAGATTGGGATAGAGCCTTAAAACCTCCCAGAGGGGCGTGTGAGCAGTGTCTCCCATCACTCTTGCATTGCCAGACACGGGACGTGCATCGTATGCATGAAACTAAGACAGAATTAACTCGAGACC